>NC_136489.1:69045820-69115820 GCF_053919585.1 Euprymna scolopes | reverse complement strand
GGTAAAATGTCACATTTTCTACTTGTAAGCATTGTCAATTTTATTACATGTTTTTGTACCCATTTTGTGTCGTGTCAATTTTATTACATCCGTTTGTACCTATCAACGTTAACATGTACCATCTCATTTTTAATGTAATGAATAAAATTAAAAAGTTCATGTGATGGCAGGACTACTGGGCTCATTTTGGTGTTAGTGGTACAATGTTTCCACGAATAAATGCCCAAACTTCAGATATATTTTCTCGGACGATAGAATCTTTCTGTTGAACTCGTAAATGTATCTGCTAATCTCAGTATTCCGCATGAAATTTATAACAGAACCCTTTATTTATTCAACGAAATAATATGATCGCGTTCCATAAACCGTGGCGATGCAGTACTCTTGAATAATTCTATGGTTGTATTATTAGAATCGCCTACACTGTGGTTGAAAGTTCACTCTCTAAATTTAATACTAACCAATATTTGTCACAGATCATCTCAATAAGTAATATAGAATTTTGTGATTCCACCCCTATTTGAAATAATTTCATAATATTCGGTAAAATGACAATGCATACATCTTATCAAAACTTATCCTCGAGTGGCTTTTTGTCTGATAACTTGTGACTTAGTAGCAAAGACATAATAAAAGTGACAGGCAACCTCTTATCTGATATATGGCTAGATTCTCAGAGTGCCGGACCAAATAGCAACTCTTGTAACTAATGTGTATATTTGACCCTCCTTTCTCATGGTAATGTGTTCTAATAAATAATCAAAATTCATGCGTTAATCCTCAAAATAAAATAAAAGCAAATTAGGTTTGGCATATTCGACCAGAATAAAAATGTGGTTATCTGCAAATTAGCATTCGATGCCCATGCATTCTATCTGAATTTTAGTATTGATATTTTACTCAGACATTTTAATCATAGCGAGAGCTTTTACATTATTTTTAAAATTTCGGCATTCTAATATACTTAAATTGAAATCACGAACCAACTCTCCATGTGACATCAATAAATTTAAAATCTAGTATACGTGTACAGATAAAATAACTACAAACAAAAAGTAGTAAAATAACCATTGCATAAACAACGTAACTCCGCACACACTCACACACACACACATATATAAATATACATATATACATATATATATATATATATATATATATATATATATAATTAAATTAAAATATTAAAAAATATATCCATTTTGATATTGGAAACTGATGAATCACACAGGTAAAAGATTCATTTTTATAGCATGAAAATGTTAGATAATCCCATTAAGAATAGGAAATTAGATCAAATATTTGTAACATGTCTTCTTCCTAAGATTAATGGAGGTGGTGTTTGGTCAACACTGCTGGGGAGTCATGATGTAATATACTGTTTTGTCTTTAAATCCCCGAAGCAGTGTTTCATGGTAAACCACTGATGATCCCATAAAAAATAAATTATTAGTACTATAGTAAATTCGAGAGCGAGTGATTGCAGGTGATTAAATGACTTACAGATTAGATGGTTTTCTAACAAATGATAAAAAATATGTTTTTATTTTTTTTAATATATTTTTTGTATAGTTTTAAAGGTTAAAAACTTCAAAGACTATATATATATATATATATATATATATATATATATATATATATATATATATCAGTAGTCTACAAACACGTATTCAGCTGTTCTACCGCTCTTCAGCGTAGCTTGACTATTCTAGGATTCGAACCTCAGTTAAGTGCGTACAGCTTTATGCCACCTGGTTCGTGATGACTTTATTATTATTTACTATAATATTATTTAAACACCTACAGAAACTAGTGTTTCATCCCTTCGGGAATCATCAGTGCAGGGTGTCACGATTAACACCGATGGATAGATTCGAACCCGGCAACATTAGCCAGCACCTAATCGATTCGGCCACAGTTAACCGCAAGATATACTGTTGAAAGTTAAAAATAAATTTTATATGTTTTTTCCAATGATCAGCTACGACCATCACATTATATACCTAGTTTTATTTATAGTCGAATAGGCAGTAATTTTTCAAATGAAAATTATTTTTGAATGGAATGGAAAGTAATAGCTATTGAAAATAATTTATCCAATAAATAATTATAAATTGCAGAAGTAACCAACTATAAGTTAGACTATAATTAAGATAAATATTTATATCTTAGAGGCTAATATTTCGTATATATTTCTGCATATTTTTATATAAAGTCTATTAGTAATATATTTTAATCGAAGAACAAAACACAGATATGCATAGACTGAGCCGCCCTCTTTCATAATCAAATTTTACTTCATTTCCACCACTAACGATCACTGCGTTCGTGTCTCAGTGTCTATCGTATACTTATTAACACTTATCTCGAGTGCTTCTCAAGCCATCAGAAGTTATGACACCATTGTAAAAATATATAAAGCCGATTATTAATAATCAAAATGAATTGAAAAGTAAAACGAATGAGATAGATACCCAAACATCCTCAATAATAAATTCGTTTCACTATATTTTCGTTCCGCAAGGTTTGAAAATAATTCAGCATATACACTAACTAGTTTTTATTATTGTTTAATATTATTACTTTACTTTTTATTCTAATATTTTTGTTTGGTTTTTGGTTTTTCTAATATTTTAGATATATGATTAGGTAAAGTTGAACTCCTGGACGAACCAAATTTAGCTTATAAAAAAAATTAATATTTTATCCAACAAAAAATGCTGCAAGGATATCTCCTTGTTTTGAAGATTTATTCGATATTTGTACTTTTTCATTATTTTATGAAAAAGACATTCGCAGAGTCAAAGATGAAACAGACATTTAATATGTCTGCTTTTCTTTTAACGGTTCAGTTCAATATATTGTTTTCTATAGTTTTGAGTATAATAAAGGGGTTGAGGTTAGCTGCCAATGGTTTACTACATAATGACATGGTTTTAAGCTTCAAAATAAAATGGATTCTTAAAATCATTTCAGCCTTATTTTTTGTTAATTTTGTCTAATAATACACATTTAATTATGTGAAATGTAAGTGCAATATACTTTTATTATTTTTCTTATTACTGACCAGTATTATATAAATATTGTAAGATTCATAAATTGATTTTACAGTCTTCCTGAATAAACAGCAACTAGGCGGGAGATGAGAGGAATTGTAACCTCGAAATTCGAAAGCAAGACTCCAGATCGCGACGAACTGTGACCAACACTTGGTGAACCGTCTAAGCTCAAGAACTCACAAGCAGAAGTGAATAAAATTATATTGTTTTTAAATAAATGTATTAATTTGTTTATTTTTCATATGGAAATCGTCCCAGACAAGGCATGATGCAACTAAATATAAGGAGCTAACAATAATAATAGTATTTATAGAAAAGTATGAGACTAACAACATGACATCTGTGAGAAAGAGGTTGCAGAGAAGATAGAGTAGGGCTAATGTCACGTTATCAGAATTTAAATGGAACAGTGACTCACCGGACCAAATATGACAAAATAATCCATACATTGTTTGATAGTAGATTGATAGAAATAGAAATGCCCCCAGGTATAAGAAAGTGTGTAGAACGTGTTTGTTGTAGTAGTAGTAGCAGTAGTAGTAGTAGTAGTAGTAGTAGTAGTAAAATTATTTTGGTAAGTGAACTACAAAAATCATTCTATGTGTGATTGTGTTATTCCCGTATATGCATGGATTCTTCTAAGCGTTTGTTTTTATATATTTCAGTAGAATTTAATCTATTTTTAGTAAGCTAGATGAGACACAGCGTAAACGTATAAAACAGCAGCGAAATTCGTATATTTAACCTGATGATTCCTTGTGGAGATGAAAACATTGACGCCACTGAGTAGTTATAAAAATATAGATATTTTCATAATATTACTTTATTCTAGCACTGAACATCGTTGAATTAAATATGTAAAATCTATACACATTCTAAACACACACACGCTCTCTCTCCCTCTCTCTCTCTCTCTCTCTCTCTCTCTATATATATATATATATATATATATATATATATATATATATATATATATGCTATCAGGGTGACTCAACGTTGATGGGATGGAATAAGCGTCGACGAATGTTCCACACATCCAATACATTTATTGCCATAAAATCAGGTTAATCACCCATCTTTAATCAAATCAAACTGATTGGTTTTCCTGCTTCAGTCGGTGGCCCACCACGATGCACTGGGACGAAAGATCCACATGCCTTCCCGCATTAACTTTGTTCAGAATACCTCGTAGTCTACAATGTACTGTAGAGAACATAATCTTGATTTTGTAAAATTATTTTTATATAATGACTTGAATTAATGTTTAAAACGCAAAAGCTATGTATAATGGTACAATTGTGCTCAAAACAGAAATATTCATTTCGAACGCGCCCATATTAATTTTAATCCGCTGAACCGTCCTTCTGTTGTAGTAAAACAATTTCTTAAATGCACTTGTGATATTAGGTTGCATAAGTTTGGTAACTTCGGTCAAAAGATGACTCTTTTGCAGTTACTCAGATTTTTTTTTTTGATTTACAATATTTCATACTTATCAGAATAAATCCGATAAAAATAACTATCCTAAAACACTCCGATGCCCATCAAATATATTAGTGAGAAAGTCCTAACATTTAAACAATCGTTAAGGTGTCCATACATTTATTGTCATAAATACATTACACACTGTATATATTTATGCATATATATATATATATATATATATATATATATATATAATATATTATATATCATATAATAAATATATATTATTAATATTAATTTATTCATGTGCTGTACTTCGCGTCCGAAGAAGACTTCCTGTGAACCATCATTCTCCACTTGTCACGGTCGCGACTGAGGGTCTGCCAGCTTCCAGTAGGGATCAACCTGTCCTTTAGATTTCGTTTGACGGTGTCACGAAACCTGAGCTTAGGTCTGCCTATGCGTCGTACCCCGTCCTCCAGTTGTGAAAACAGTATCTGTTTTGGCAGTCGGGAGTTCTCCATTCTGTTTACGTGCCCGACCCATCTCAGGTGTTTCCGGATGAACAGGTCATACATGCTTGGGAGATGGCTTGTGATAGGATCTCCCTGTTGCTGACAAAGTCATACCAGTTGACATTTAAATCTGCCGGAGGTGTCTGATCATATAGTTGTTGAGCTTGCGGGCTACCAGTTTGTACACTGGCCAAGTCTCTGCACCGTATAAAAGCGATGAGAGGACGATGGCGCGGTACACCAATTTGGCAGACCTTCTGTTTGAGTTTTCCATAGGATATGGAGGCGTTAGCTATTCTTGTAGAACTCTCCTCGTCCATTTTGTTGTTGTTCATGACCGTGGTTCCTAGGTATTTGAATTTGCTGACATTGTAAAGCTCCTGGTCTTGAATCTTAATTGGCTGGCTTGTTGCTGGTGACCCAGGGGATTGTTGGTATAACATTCCGATTTTCTTGATGTTAATCTTCAATCCGAAGGCCTTGGCTGATCCTGGGAAGCGATTTATTATGTCCTGAGCATCCTCATGACTATGCGCTACAAATGTGGTGTCATCAGCAAACATGAGCTCCCGTACGCGTATCTTTGTTGTTCTATTTGCGAATTTGTATGCATTGACATTCAAAAGTTCTGCTCCCGGCCTAGATCGTATAAAAACACCCTTATCACAATTTCTAAAGGCATGCCGAAGCACAACTGACAGGTAGAGTGAGAAGAAGGTTGGATCATGTACAGCTTGATATTTTGCTCCACACACTTTTCCTGGATCTGATTAAGTGAGAAGGTCAATCCACTGTGCCTCTGTTTGCACGGAATCCACATTGTTCCTCAGGTAGCAAGGTTTCAGCGTGCGCTGCAAGCCTGTTCAGGAGAACACCAGCGAACACTTTCTCAGGGACTGAGATCAGTGATATACCCCTATAGTTACCGCACAGCCTGCGATCTTCCTTTTTGAATATGGTCACTAGTTGTGCATCTTTCCAATCTTGAGGGACAGTTGCAGTGGTCCAGGCACTCTGTATGATTGTGCAGAGAGTTCTAAGTAGTTTTTGTCCTCCTCGTTTGATGATCTCAGGGTATATGCTGTCAGACCCAGCTGATTTGCCATCCTGTAACATCAGCACTGCTTTGCAGATTTAATCTGAGTCAGGGCATCTGTCCATCCAGTGCTGTGTCGGGAACTGCTCTAGTTTGATTATTGCTCGTTCGTCAACATCTGGCGTCTCGTTTAGCAATATTTTGAAATGCTCAGTCCATCGTTTTAGAATGCTCAGTCCATCGTTTTAGAAGCTCGCATTTGTCAGTGAGGAGAGTGGAATTATCGCTTGCAAGTAGTTGATCGGGATAGCTCACATTTGGGCCCCAGACTGTTTTCATACTCCCATAGAAACCCTTCATGTCATTGGTGTCAGCCAGAATCTGTAGTTCAGCAGACTTAGCCATCCACCAACTGTTCTTAAGTTCCTTAAATCTGCTCTGGAGCTTGCTGTTTGCCTTAGCGTACTTTGTTTTGGTGGATCTAGTGTTCCTGAACAACATTGAACTTTTTGCAGCGTTTCTCTGCTTGATGAGTTGCTTGATTTCTTCGCAGTTCTCATCGAATCAGTCCTCATGGCGTTTCCCGGCTAGCCCGAGGCACTCTGGATGTTTCATAAACAGTTTCTTTGAAGGGCAGCCAAACTGAGTTTATATCTCCGGTTGGTTCAGCAAGTCTCCCATTGAGAGCATTCACCAGCTCTTCTCTTACATTTTGACGTTTCAAGCCGTTGACATTCAGCTTCTTAGGGGTTGATTCTTTATCTTTATTTTGCGTCTCAGTTTGAATCTCGCTTGTGTCTGGATCATAATATTGTCAATGTTGCAGTGTGCTCCCCTCATTGCTCTCGTGTCCAGGATATCTGGGAGGTCACGTTGACGAGTGATTACGAAGTCAATGAGGTGCCAATGTTTACTTCTAGAGTGCATCCAGGAGTTCATGTGAACAGGCTTGTATTTAAGGAAGGTGTTGGTGATGCAAAGTTGATGCTCAGTGAAAAGTGAAAGGTGGAACTCTCCATTTGAGTTGACTTTCTCGCATCCATACTTCCCTAGTGCCCTGGGCCAGGTGATATAATCCTGCCCTACCCATGCGCTAAAGTCTCCAATGAGTATGATCTTATCCGGTTTTGGTACGGATACAAGTGTACTGTCTAACTGATGGTAGAGTATATCAATAGTTTTCTGAGAGTTTGCCATAGTCGGAGCATATATAGCTATCAGGGTATACCAACGGTCTTCTAATAAATGTAGCCTGAGTGTCATCAGCCTGTCATTTATGGTATGGGGCACTTCTATCAGTTTCGTCACTAGCTCGTTTTTGATGGCTAGTCCGACACCGGACTTGCTTCTCTCACCAGAGGCCTTACCACTCCAGACTTCACTCAGGGCAGCAATATTGATGTCATATTTTTCTAATCCGCACGATATAATCGCACCTCTTCTTTCTGGTCTTGCCGAATCAGACCTGTCAAGCATCGTTCGTATGTTCCACGATGCAAAGTTGGGTGTATTGTGGGCCTACTTATCCCGGAGGACACCCTGCCAGTATGAGTTCTTTTTCTGTTTTCGTTTCATGGTTCGTAAGGAATTTGCTGACAAGATACTTTAAGGATGAAGTAGGTTTTGCCAGTTGCCATTTCATCCCTCTCCTCCAATGGGGTACGCCAGACCGGCAAGGATTGCCCAAGGAGTTGGAAGCTCATTGCTCCAGTGACTAGCCAGAATGAGTGTTATCAACTTTCTAAAACTGCCTTAACAGAGCGTCACAGTTTCTGTTTTTTTTTCTGTCTGGGTTGAGCTTCCCATAGATCCCTGCACTGTTAGCCTGAAGTTCCAGTGGCATCCGCCTGGAGGCCAGCACATAGTCTTGACTGACAGCTACACTTCTGTACATCTGTCAAGCCCTTGGGTGATCGGTTCCGCAGTGGTGGTGGATAACAGACCAAGAGATGCACTGGATCGCGTTATGGAACCGATCGCGCGCGCACACACACGAATATACACACACGCATATGTATATGCGTATACCCGCAAGCACCTATATTCATAAACATACAGAAAAGCATATCCGAATCCATGCACCAACCAGCGATCGGCGCTTATAGGCACACACACACACACACACACACACACACACACACACACACACACACACACGCCCACACACACGCACATATATGCATAATGCTAGTTGTCCGTTGACCCCTCCCCCCAAAAAAATAATAGGAGGGTTTGTACGTCCTTTGAAAGGTCTTGTTTTTAATCCTTCTGGGAGACTAGCCACCCTCCTCACCAGACAGGCTGGTGGGGGAACCGGTTTAGTCGCCGGTAACCCGACCATGCAACAGGTAGTACTAGGTTACATGGTATCATTATTAATATATATATATATATATATATATATATTTAATTTATGTTATATGTATAATATTTATGTTTTTGGGTCACCCTGTATAATATTTATATAATATATATAATATAATATATAATATAATCTTCTATAATATAAAGCTCAGCTGTATCTTTAAATGTATTACGTATGTATGTTTGTTTGTATGTCTGCCTAAAACTTACAACATAAGCTACGGATTTTCGCGAAATCGGTATCGTTTTTAAGCTCGACCCTTCGGACGACAAATATCAAACAATTGGAAAATAGCATTTATTACCTCACCCTCAACTGTGCAGTTTTCTATAAGGCGGGTCGTTTTTTTTATTGCGTCGTATTTTTGCAAATCATCATATCGGTCGGAGTGACTTTATTTAATTTCAACGTTCGGAACTTCCAGTCGCGTCATGATAGGACGTCGGATTTTTTTCACTTTACCTTCCGCCTTCGCGCCACGGGTTCGAGTCGGCCTGCCTACTATCACTTTTTTTTTCGCTCGCAATTTTCCTTTTTTTTCTTTTTTTTTTTTCTTTTTTTGCTCAACCAACACTCTTACACATACGTTCACTTTCTTTTCCGCCTTCTCGTCAGAGGTTTGGGCCTGCTTGCCTGGCTACAACAACGTTTTTTTTTAATTTTTATTCAACACACACCTCCAAATACCCAGGCAACGCAGGGCACCGAGGCTTGTCTATAATATTAATCTCACCTGTATGTATGTGTGTATCGAAAAACATTTGACGTAAGCGACGGATCCTTACAAGATCGGTATCTTTTTGAAGCTTGACATCTCGGACTACGAATATCGAAAAATTGGCCAAAAGCATTAATTCCTTCACTCTAAACTCGGCCGTTTAGTACAAGGAGTCTATTTTTTACGACGTGCCTCAGCGTATTATAAACACCCCAATCACCCCATGTTAAGGAAGGTTTCGAAATAAACAACCCCAACCTCGAAATCCGTTCTTAACATTGGGAGATTTGGGGTTTTTATTTCGAAAGCCATTCTTTACATGGGGCGGTTGGGGTATTTATAATACGCTGGGCTACGTCGTAAAAATTGACCCGACTTTTTCCGTCGACATTTTAGCAAGTAATCGTCACCGTTGGATTGACTTAGGTTTATTACAACGCTAATGACCTCCAGTCGCGTTATGGAGACGTCGGCTAAGAAATCAGATTTTTTTTATTTGCCTTTCTTGCATCTTGTAACGGATTCGAGTCTGCCTACTGGCACTTTTTTTTTGTTCAACACACACCTCCAAACAGCCGGGTAACGCTGGCCACCAAGGCTAGTCTACAATATAAATCCCACCTGTTCGTTTAAATGCATGTATGTATGCATGTATGTATGCATGCCTAAAACTTTCGACAGAGGCGACGGATTTTCACAAGATCAGTGCTGTCTTTAAGATCGACCCTTCGGTCAACAAATATCGAAAAATTGGCCAAAAATATTAATTTCTTAACCCACAACTGGGCACTTTCTACACGGTGGGTTGCTTTTTTCCACTGATATTTTTGAAACTTGTCCCCTCTGTTCGATTGAATAGCTTTAGTTTCGACCTCCCCACTGCCGGTTTGGCGATAGACACAACTGTAAAGACGTCATTTTTTTTCTTTTCGCGTACTTTTCCTCCTACGCTGTACGGGTGCGAACCTGCTTCCTCACTACCACTTTTTCTTTTTTCTTTTTTTGCTCAACATACACCTCCAAACACCCGGGAAACGCTGGGAACCCAGGCTGTATATATTAATCTATTATATATATATATATATATATATATATATATATATATATATATATATATATATATATATATATATATGCATATATATATATATAAAAGTGAACGTGTCTGTGTGTGTCTGTGTACATTTTCCTACGCAATAACTCTGTCAATTTTAAGTCTACAGACTCGAAATTTGATACACGGGGTACTGAGATTTGGAAAAATCTTTGTGATCGGTTTTCTCGCCAGAAATTTGGCTGTTAAGGGGTCAAAGTTCAACAATTTGACCTTTGGGAACTCTACCAAACCCCTCCGCCAATTTTGGGTCTAAACACTTTAAATGTTATATATAGGTTCCTTGGACAGGGATCTAACTTAATAACTTGATTTCAGCCCAAAACAATTAATGATAAGTGGTCATAATAGGAGTCAAAGTTTTAAAAATTGGCCGCTTTTTTTTTTTTTTTTTACTCAACATACATCTCCAAACACCCGGGCAACGGCAAAATTGACAGATTTATTTGGTAAGGAAATGTGCACGCACACACAAACACACAGATACACAGACACGTTCACATTTATAGATATATAGATGTCTCTGATTGTTTAGAAGGTTATATCAGATATTTCAATACCTACTTGGTTTAGATTTTTTTATATATGTCGTTTTCTTTACAATTGGTAAATAGGATAATACGCTGATTTTGTGAAAGACTTCGTTCAGGTCATTATATAAATAGCTGCCATCCAAATCATGGATACTATCTTACCTAAATGACAGATTAATTCATTGATACATTTAAAAAACGACACTGAAATCATTATATCGCCTGTAGACAAACGCGGTGATGTCGTAATAATAATAATTTCTGAATATAAAGACAAAAATAACTGCGTTAATCGTTGTATTGCCGATTAGTAAAATATCAATATTTCACTAAATATATGTCACAAAAAAATAAAAATTGTATAACCAAATGAATGCTTCATGGTTAGTTATTTCCAAAAAATTTATTCAAATCCATGCGATATTCACAAAGTTATGACATTTTATTCTTTATCGTGGAATTTACATTGTCCATCGCTTAAAATGTTGTATTAGGGAAAAAATACAATGTCTAATCATGAAAACTTTACTTTTTATTATATTTTTCTGTTAAAAAATAATAAACAAAAGCACATCATAGTTGCTAAACCTCAAATAAATTAATTATTTATCGCCGTATCAACCATAATTTAAATAACTTTAAACAACAATTTTGTCGACCGAAGAATTCGATTGTTTGATCTGAAAAGGGGTTACATCAACTACTTTCCTCCACGGGGCATCTTCTGAAGTAAATTGCTCTCCTCCCTAATAAACACCTCTTTTCAATATTGACCAGAGATGTTCTATGGGATTAAGATCCGGAGAGCACGGTGGCCAGCTCATGAGGGTTTCTAAAAACCAAAAAAAACATAGATTTAAGGAAGGCTGCAGTCGTCCAATGAGAATGGGATGGTGCATTGGCATGCATAAAAATCATCTGAAAGCGACGTGACAATGGTAGGTCATCTAGCCATGGTGACAAATATTTATCCAAAAAGGCCGTGTACGCATTGCTGGTAAGTTTTACACCCTTTGGAACTCGGAATGCTCCAACCAACTTATTCCCAATGATTCCCGCCCACAACATGATGCCTCGACCCCCTTGTTAGCGATGAACTCTGTAAGAGGTTGTTCAGTTCGAGTTCCAAACTTTGGTCCATCCATCCGGACCGTCAAGAGTAGCAAGGGTCTCATCTGTAAATAGGACATGTTGGAAATCCATTTTCATCTAATTCTGTGCTCAAACTATTCGTTTTTCTCTATGTTGTTTGCTCAATGGAGGCCTTGGAATAGTTTTGATTCTTCATCTCATTCAACATATTACATCGAGCTTGCCTGGATATTAGAGCGATTCCAGCTCTTGCAATAATGGAAGCACTGGTGCTGTTTGTGTTTTGGTTAACTTCCCTAACGAATTTTCCGAATATCACGATGTGAAAGGTTTCTCAGTGTGCCTTATCCTTTCTGGATTTGGTGTTGGGGTTGTTCACGAATGAAGCCAAAGTTCTTTAATCCCTTTCCAGATCCATAGCTTAATCTTTGATGAACAATCCTTCTGCGACTCCAGCAAAAATCCTTTCCTTTTCGATAACCGTTAATCGCCCCTTTTTTTGGCATTTTAAATGACCTTCAACATAGCGATGGACAGTATAAATTACTTGATAATAAATAAAAATGTTATAACTGTTATTTTAAATGAAAGCTGAGTAACAAAAGTTATATACAACTTTATTATATTATTAGAACAATAAGGCGAGGTGATAAAAATCTAAGAACGAAACAGTTAGGCTATAACATTTCGAAGCTAAATTGCCAAAATTATACCAAATAAAAACTTGATTAATTAAATTTTTAAACAAAATTAGAATTAAAGAATAGGATAAAATAGTAAATAATATCCTTAATATGGACAATAATAATAAGGGTAGCTCGGAAGGCTAGTATATATGTAGGTACCATTTAAATATATATATATGAAAAACTATGAAATAATTGGGATCGTTGAAGTAACCCCAATAATAACATCAGAAATGAACAATTAGAGAAAATGGAGAAAGAGGGATGGGGTGGAAACAGTAAATAAGAGATACGGAAATATATACGTATATATAAGTAGAAAAAAATAAAGACACATATAAACGATCAGAAAGTGAAGGCAATGAGATGTAAAAAATGTTCAGAAAGCTATATATACAGTTAATATATATATATGCATATACTCTGCTCTCTCTCCCTCTCCCTCTCTCTCCCTCTCTCTCTCTCTCTCTCTCTCTCTCTCTATATATATATATATATATATATATATATATATATATATATATACATAATGTATTTGTTTTATAATGGGACTAAGCATCTATAAAATCAATTACAGGAAATAAATACGATCATCGATATTATATATCGGGTTTATCATTACGTTTCACGTTTTCGTGTCATATTTAGGCGGTTATCAAGTTAACAGGTTTTTGTATGTCTTGCTCTGCTAATTTGTTAATCGACTAAAAACAATAAAAACGTGTCAGTTAGAGATCTCATCATGAAACCTACCCTAGCGAACTTTGCAAGTAAGCGGAGTCGACATGAATAATCAAATACTGTTAAATGATGACCGCCACCACGATCGATTTGGAAACAATGAGCTGAATGAACAAAACATTTCTTAAGAGAACTTGCTCATCTAAACGACAGAGGAAAGCGCATTTGATTACTTGTAGACAAAAATGACGTGGTACACTTGAAAGGGCCGCGCGGAATTATTTTTCTGCAGATAAAATAATTTATAAAAGAAAATTTGTTCATAGAAATTCAATTTAGTTTTTTTACAGGGTGGTCGAAAGTCAAGTTATTTGCTATTGTTTTCGCGAGGCAAGTCCTTGCTGTGAATAGTTTATAAGGATAGAACGGACATTTGGACTTAGTCGAGCATAACGATGCAATAGAGATATACTGGCAACATCTTTTATTTTGTGTAAATTAGGCTGCAAGGTTTTGAAGAGATCATTTCATACTAGGTTATAAAGTCGACACTTTCACCGATTATTATCGGTACTTCGCCAAACACACCGATCCCCTCTCTCTCTCTCTCTCTTTCTCTCTCTCACGCTCTCTTGTCTACCTCTACTTCTCATTTATTCCAAGTTCTGTTGTGCTACTCCTGTCTCTCTTTTCATTTTATTTCCAACAATCTAACCAGCTTATTTCCATCGAAGCATCCGTTTGTTGACATGTAATTCCACTCAACTTATAAATCTCTTATCCTTTCCGACGGGTATTTGACATGCGATGTGCCATTTTCTCTCGGACCTGGTACTCAGACCAGTCACCCGGGACACATTACATCCTAGCAACAAGACGGTTATGTCACTTGGTCGACGACCGATCCGTTTTAGCATGGCAATTCTACTATGATCAAAGAGAAATTTTATAAGGATTCTTGAATGTGGAATTTGGCAAATGAAGATGGAAAAGCTGGAATTGGCGTTCTCTTAATAAGCAGCATAAATATTGGTCAGTATTGGTAATTTAAAAAAGGGACGAATACATACCTCTATATGAATAACGTTGTTTGGGGTCAATAAATTAAAAAAAGAAATATATATGTTCAAAGACAAGATAGTGTGTGCAAAGAGCATAGTTAGTTCATTCTTTCGCATTTTCAATACACAGAGAAGATAATTGATAATTGTGCGTTTTAAATACAAAAAGATCGAATAAAAATAAAATTAAAATATGTAAAGTTTTATTTTAACATTCATATATATATATATATATATATATATATATATATATATATATATATATATATATATATGTATATACATATATATATATATATTCAGAAAAATCGGAAAAAAGAATAACTCTGTCGTGATCAATCAGGCATGCTTGAATAGTAACTTTCTGACAATATATATATATATATATATATATATATATATATATATATATATATATGTATATGCGTGTGCGCGTGTGTGTGTGTGTGTTAATGAGAGGACGATTCTAATATTTTTCGGTGAATTCCTTTAATTTGTTCCAAATTCCCGATCATATAACTTCCAATTCCAATTATTTTTTAAATTCATGAATAAAATGTAATATGTGCATATATTTTCCCACATGTAAAAATACACGCATATGTAAATTATAGAATTCATTTATCATTTCTTTCATAAAACGAGCTGTAGGAAATAAAGTTTATACAGAAACAAAGAGATCAAAATTTAAAAGCAATAAAAAAACAGTTATGATTACCGGCAAATAGCCACACATTTTGCCGATTTTAATACTGATTCCGATATCTGAAATAGTTATGAATTTTCGATTCTTGATTCTGATTCAGATTAATCGTTACAATGTATATATATATATATATATATATATATATATATATATATATATATATATATATATATACAGGGTGTCCGTAAAGTTACTATACAGCCTTATTGTTATATTGTATTATATTTGTATTAATAGTTAATATTTATTTTTTTTTACAGGTTTATTTAATCAAGCATGCCACGCAAGCTAACTTTGGAAGAGCGCAAATTTATTTTGAAGCGATATTGGAAAACAGAAAACGCACAGGATGTAATTCGACTGTATAGTAACTTTACGGACACCCTGTGTATATATATATATATATATATATATATATATATATATATATATATATATATATATATATATATATATATACAGGGTGGTCACAAAGTCTGGCTACATAATCTACAGGATTTGGATTATCTTACATGAATCAAGCATCAGTTTTTGAGTGGCATAAGAGATTCAAGGAAGGCAGAGAGTCTTTGAAGGATGGTGAGAGATATGGGAGAAGTAAGGAAGTCAGAACACCAGAGTTGGTTGGTCAAATGTAGATTATGTAGCCAGACTTTGTGGCCACCCTGTATATATATATATATATATATATATATATATATATATATATATATATATATATATATATATATATATATATATATATCATCGTATAACGATTTGATCACTGTCTGTCTGACGTAATGAACATTTAAATTAAAATGTTTAAAATTCAACGCTATTTCATACGATTAATGGTAGCCGAATGGATACGGCCTCCGCTAATCGAGCCAGAGATGTCTCGTGTCGCGGGGTTCGAATCGTTCGACTGGAAGTAATCGTGACACCCTGCACTGAAGAATCCCGAAAGGATGAAACACTAGTGTCTGTAGGTACTTAATTATTATAGTAAAAAAATAATTATGACAGCCCCTTTAAGAAATACGTTTCTTATCGTTGAGCACTTTCTGTTGAATTAAAAGTCGGTCAATTTAGCTCTTATGCGTAGATCATCGTATAACGATTTGATCACTGTCTGTCTGACGTAATGAACATTTAAATTAAAATTTTTAAAATTCAACGCTATTTCATACGATTAATGGTAGCCGAATGGATACGGCCTCCGCTAATCGAGCCAGAGATGTCTCGTGTCGCGGGGTTCGAATCGTTCGACTGGAAGTAATCGTGACACCCTGCACTGAAGAATCCCGAAAGGATGAAACACTAGTGTCTGTAGGTACTTAATTATTATAGTAAAAAAATAATTATGACAGCCCCTTTAAGAAATACGTTTCTTATCGTTGAGCACTTTCTGTTGAATTAAAAGTCGGTCAATTTAGCTCTTATGCGTAGATCATCGTATAAAGATTTGATCACTGTCTGTCTGACGTAATGAACATTTAAATTAAAATTTTTAAAATTCAACGCTATTTCATACGATTAATGGTAGCCGAATGGATACGGCCTCCGCTAATCGAGCCAGAGATGTCTCGTGTCGCGGGGTTCGAATCGTTCGACTGGTAGTAATCGTGACACCCTGCACTGAAGAATCCCGAAAGGATGAAACACTAGTGTCTGTAGGTACTTAATTAATTATTATAGTAAAAAAATCATTATATATATATATATATATATATATATATATATATATATATATATATATATTACTCAATAATAATCATTAGTGTAATGCCAAGGAGGCAAATAACGATAGGATCACTTCGCGAAACTTTTGATATCTTCGATTAATGTCAGATGTTAACAATACATAAACATCGATTAATAATTATTCTTAGAATTATACTTCATAAAGGTATTTTAAAGAGCTTTACGGGCATAATATGGGCACAACGTCTTATTAGAAAATTCGAATAACTAAGATTTGTATTGAATTGAATCAATTGTTATTAGACTCCAGTTAATAATGTCTTCTAGATGTTAATTTTATTTCAAACCTAGTACTTTAAGATTTTAAATTTAAGAAAATATTTAAATTAAAATGATGTAAGGATTTTGATTAAAATTGGATTGCGTATTCGTGAAATAAGATTTCGGATCGTCATATCATGATCTTAATCTTCGTATGAAAATAAAATTGGTGTAAAACTGTCCGTTTTGATAATGTTTACCTGTTTTTGGATATGTTTATCCAGTATATATATATATATATATATATATATATATATATATATATATATATATATATATATATATATATGTGTGTGTGTGTGTGTGTCTGTGTGTATGTGTGTGCGTGTGCAAATTCGTATTCCTGCATGTCATTGCTAGTTTGTTCACAATTTGATTAATATATACAAAACGTTTCTAAGTTTAATCTTTGATTTATTTCTATATATAATATAATCCTTGCAAAAAATACAATTAAGGATCACCTCATTTGCATTTTACATTAAGAAAAATCGAGTTTACAAAATAGCGGTATCTTAGTTAATATTTGTACCGAGAGAATTGTTTCAAGTTTTCTATTTGAAATTGTTATTTAATAAACTTTAAACAGCAATTGTATTGATAATATATTTAATTTAATTTGGCAATCTCAATAAATTTCTAGCTGGAAAGATAATTCCGTGTAGATCGAAAAATGTTTGGCTTTTATTGTTTTTTCTAATATTCAAACAAACAAAAAAAAACAGGAAATACTGCAGATTTTATTTGGTTGTTTTTATTATTCTTTAAACAGCTATACAGAAATCAGTAAATTTTTAAGATGTGACCCAGCGTCGTTTAACACCTAAAAAAAAACAATGAAGATCTACTTTTTTGGTTTAATACGTTTATACACAGCCTTTATAAATAATATCAAAGAAAAACATTAGAAAAAAATTAACATTTTAGGGTGGGGGATCACTTTTCTATATAGATTTCACGTAAAATGATCCCCCATTTATTGGCCACCAAGCGTTCAACGAGATATGTCACCTCTATCATTTTTTTCTAATTTGGCGATTGAGCGGGGGAGGGGCACAACGTGACAAATACAATTTTGGGTGGGAGGGAATTACATTTGAAACAAAATAACGGTAAATTTATCTAATTTTTATGGGCCCATTCTGTATTTTTACCTAGCAATTTCATAAACAAAACAAACCCCAAAATATGACAAATTTTATTGGGGGGATTACATTAAAAATATAAACTGACGAAAAATGTCATATAATTGTTTTTGGAATTAATTAATCCTAAAAGCCACGTTTATAAACGTTATTTTTTAGGTTCACAAAATCGTGAGATTTTTTTTCGGACAGTGACCATCCCATGCCTTTTCTCCTCCATTCGCGTTCTAAGTTCGAGCCTGCCTACTTGCCTATTTTTATTTTTTTTTTTTGCGATCACACGGACATTCGCTGCTATTTTTTCATTGGGGGGAGGGGTAGTTTTCTTTCCCGTGCTCAAAATCCGGAGAATAGGTTCTTTTTATTTTATTTATTTATTGTTTTTGTGTCCCATCTGCCGAAATATCTGGCGAAGAGGGTATCAAGTATTTCTTCTTTTGGAGGGGAGGGGGGGGGGAAGTCCGAAAGTGTTTTGACCACAACTAAACTTTTATATAGATCACATAGAAATAATGCCATGTGTTTTGAACTCAACTTAAGTGTCATGATGATCAAAGGTGAGGATTCTAAAAGAATTTATAAATGAAACTAAAAAAAAACGATTTTCACCCACAGAAATTAAAAAAAAACATATGCTCTTACTTAATACCAACCAACACACAAATAAATACTTATCACCTCCCCCGTTTACACTTTTCCCATCTCCGCCCTATACGGACACTGCCTAATTTGAGAATTCCAGGCGCTCTATATAGGAGGACGTCGACACCTCCCTACAAAATTTGCAAAAACCTAATGTCGTCATCTCCTCTTACGGGGATATATATATGCAACTGGGGACCGCTTATGAATTTTATACTCCCATGGAACTTCGTCCTTTGAAGAAAGCTTGTAAAACCCGTATAGAGTTCGTGCCGTTTTCATATATGTGTGTACGTATTCTGATGAATTATTTTGAAAAAGAACATACTTTCTGCATACTGCATTTTCCATTACTATATTATGTACTTATCCTATACGTAATTACAAGCTCTTTTCCATCGCTTTCCACACGAGATAGAAATTCAATTATAAGTGCTATATTAAGACAGTTATCATATTTGTTCAGTTGCAAGCGACTCATCGATGTGTGATGTTTAGAATTTGGTCTACGATTGTTTTTACACGATCACAAAGTATCGTCTTCCTTTTTTTTAAATATAAGAAAATTTAACTGAATACAAACTTAAAGAGCGGCCAATCAATCGATTTGGTTGAAAAGTGGGCGGGTTCACCGATTTCGATGAATATATAAAATATGGGAATGTGAAAAATTCATTAATCATCATTCAATCGAGGGCAACGCCGGGTCTTCCTGGTAGTATACAAATAAATGTTTTATTATGTTAGCCACTCCGATGCCTTTGTCTTGTGCAACATCTGTGCGTCAATATTATCATTAGATATTCGTTCGCAAACTTTACAATCATCCGTTTGTTTTCATCGGTTTCTTTCTCTTGCTCATTGCTTGACCAACTGTGAAATGACCATCTGTTTAGGTCAGTTTGTATCGATTGGATCGGCAAGAATATGGGACATTACGTGTTGTTGAAATTCAGGTGCAAATACAGATTTGTTTAAAACGTTTGAACCATTTTTGAAAGAATGAAAGAAAACCAATTCATATTTTAATAAACTCAGTGTACATATACATCGGTTTAATGGGGTCAATATTTTTAAAATTTTATTTACGTAAACAATCCGTGATATTTCCGCTGTATAAACTTATTGTTATGGTCGAAAATATTTCGGTGTTATGACATAACATAACATAACTTTAATATCCATGTACATTTTCGATATTGAAATACAATATCTACATATTTATGATATAATACACGAGGTATATAGGATTAGACATTTTTTTTGTATTGGGTTATTGACATCGGAATATAATCTTAAGAACTTCGTGTTTATTCTCGTTTGATAGCAAATACAATATTTCGGCCGAGGTAACCTCTGAGCTTCTGTAGGTGTATCTTGTAGAACGCGGTAACGTGTCTGTCAAACTCGGCAGAATTTCGGACAGCATTTAATCCACAAGTGTAGCATACTTTCTTTTCGTTAGCCATGAACGTATGAAAGCATATAGCATTGTGATCTTGGTAAAAAAAAAATCTGAGAGTTGACGGTTCAGTTCTAAATGGACTCTATACTAAGAATACAATAGTGCAATCCGTAGAAACTGGTTGTCCCTACGGCTGCGGTTATCGACACTGAGCATCACTGATAATGACCCGTGTGGGGTATCCTATTGAGTACATATTAATAAGATTATACAGACATAAATTGTGACAGGTATTGCAAAATGAAAATTACAAAATCATCCGAGACAAAGACAAACTCATCCAGATGTGATAATAAATAAATATGTTCTATAATAGATTTTGTCGTACCAGTATTTGACAACAAAGCAGAAAATCTAAGTAAAACTGAAAAGAATATGGAACCTAAAGTTCCTGTCATACCTATGATTGTATTAGCACGAGATAGAATCGTGAAAATTAATGAAAATCGGGGATTGGAATAAAATATGGGATTAACACCATACAACGTCAAGCATTAGTAAAAATAATTGAAGTATTAAAAAATCATTGATTGTGAAAAGCAGCCCACACAAACAACGAAAACCAACCAGCCATAGGTGAGTTAAAGTAAAACTAGAATAAAAGACAGAGATATCATTATTAGCGCAAAGGAGCTGAAGTTGCCATCGTGCAAATGACATTCCCTTTCTTCACCAAAGGCAATAAAGCACACACAATGAGGTGAACACAAGTGGTCGCGTACGTTGAAAAGCGATAGAAAGACCGAGGGAACAGCGCACCAACGATACCGACAGTGTAACATAATGGTTAATTCTCAATTTACAGAGATCGGCGAAAATCAATAGTAAATGCCTACTGTTATAACGCAAAACTATTTGCAATCTGAAGCGATTGTCACTGAGACTTTTGGGCCACACAAGTGGTTATTGTTATTGGACAATCCTTGATAATGACTGAAAACGTCGACTTAATAAATCGTATAATTCTATATATCTATATCTATATATATATTTAGCCAAATATTATTGAATAGCGCGGAATTATTCTGTTTTACAATTTTCCTTTTTATCTTCTCCAATCTCCGAATAGTCCTTTTTGTGTTCTTCTCGAAATTGTATATGTTGGATCCATAATCGCGAGAACTTTCGACATAAGTACTTCTACCATCCTCAGGCATATTGTAGAAGTAAATGTACAAATTGTTTTTTTTTTTTTTATTTACTTATATATATAAAAAAAAGTCCGCCCACCTAACTTGTAACAAATTACCACGTGACTAGGAAACAATGTATATATAAGTAAACTAAAAATCAATTTCTACATTTATTTCTACAATATGCCTGAGGATGATAGAAATACTTCTGTCGAAAGCGCTCGCGATTATGGATCCAACATATACAATTTCGAGAAAAACACAAAAAGGACTATTCGGAGATTGGAGAAGATAAAAAGGAAATTGTACAACAGAATAATTACGTGCTATTCAATAATATTTGTCTAAATGAGAAAATGTTGCCTAAATATACACAATATATATATATTATCTCTCTCTTTCTCTCTCTATCTTTCTCTCTCTGTGTACATATGTGTGTGTGTCTGTGTGTGTAAATATGTGTGTTCGTATGTGCTTGTGTTATATAGCTGTTAACGAAATATGATAAATAGCAATATTATATTATTTTTTGTGCTTAACTATATAGATTATTTCCGTAATGTTTATGTTTTTTTAATCCATTTATAATAATCGATTTATTGCTTTCCGATACTGAATTGGGATCAAGCAAATACGGATATCATTGTGAGAATCTATCTTTTATTCTCAAGATATGTTTTCTTATCGCAGTATGCTTACGTTTAAATGTCAACAAGTTCACTACGATACGAATCAAATGGTTCTGCCATGTTTCATGTATTTTTTGCATTTATTGCTTAAAAAAGTTTTATTTATTCAAAATAGGACCAGGTTATATAATAAAGGTTCTTAAAGTGCAAAAATGTACCTGTAATTTGATTGGACCCACACATTCTTCTTGATTTCAACATCACTCACAGACGTGATGTTGCTAGTTTCAGTCTCTTTTTAATATTATTATGTCATAAGTTCTTTAGAATTGTTTGATTATTTTGTTCTTCTTCCTCACTTCAAACACGTTTGATTCGTTACTCTATTTAATCTACAAAAATTAGATGTTTTAATACCACATAATAATACCGCTTCCTATTCGAGTAGCTTCTTTCTATGGAGCTACAAGGTTTGTCAAAATCTGTTCCTGCGGCATTTGACTTTTCCAGATTAAGATCAACGGGCATCCTATGTCTTTGCAATAATTAGCATTTGTTCTTGTTATATCAATTGACTTCATGTTTTTATTAAAAATAAGATGAAATAGTGCTTTGTAAGCGATCATTATCTTTGAAGTCTACATTTTGGCCGACGTACCCCTCAATGTTTAAATATTCTTTTATTCGCAGTTTTTTTTATAAACACAAATAGCTCGGATTATAATATTATTTTGTGTAAAAAAAAATAATTTATGTTTTTGAAATGGGGGTGTATGACTTCTATCATGTTTAAAATATATCTCGCACAGAACACATGCCAAAAGATTTCCGAAAATAGATATGTAAAGAAGTATGCATCACCCACATAATTTTCAACTCTTGTGCCCACTGATTACTAGGGCTATAACAACAGAATATATTCTTTTCGTTATTTTGACTCTCGAGTATACACCCGACATAGTTAGAAACAATTAATCAATCGAGAAACACATCACTCTATATAAAAACATATTACATATCAACGGATACAGACCCGAGAGTCAAAACAATGAAAAGAATATGCTGTTGTCCTAGCCCTACTGATTACATATCTTTAAATGGTTACAAAATCTTTTGAGTACATTATGATGTATTTTATTTTTTCTTTGCTCTTTTTCATTCCAAAAAGGCATATTTCAGCTTGATCAGTAAGAGGCTATTATTTAGGTTCGTGTCAAAAGGCGGATTATGGGGTGTTGAGCAGCAATATATCTGCATTATATTGAACTTCAGCAGGGGAACAGGAAATAATGAAGAAATTCTAAAGTCTAATAGTCCAATAGTCCAATGAAAGAAAGTATAAGAGAACAAAGCCTTATGGCATCGACAGTGAATGGGCGAGCTTTTGCTAATCATCATTTTAGTCGGGAGAATTATGTCGAGGAGGCACTTGAATGGAAGGAATGTGAAATATGTAAGTTTCATTATATGTTCACCAATAAAGAAATAAACCATGATTTTAAAATTTTGTTGGTAGTAATTATTAAAAAAAAATTAATAAACTAACAAAAACTCGGGGGTTGTAGAGACGATAAGGGATAAATATTTCAACAGAAACATTATGGTTGATTGAGATTGTCAGACTGACTTCCTTATCTTGTTTGTTAACGTCACAACGTTTCGGCCGTTTTGCCCTCCGGCCTTCATCAGGTGTTTCGTATCGAACGGGGGAACCGTTTGTTAGGAGTCTCGAACCCAACCCTTTATTATTATTACGGGGGTACCGTGTTCGGACTCCAGCTAGGCTCTGGGACATAGTTGCTGATTCTCAGCTAGTTGATTCTCAGCAACTATGTCCCAGAGCCTAGCTGGAGTCCAAACACGGTACCCCCGTAATAATAATAAAGGGTTGGGTTCGAGACTCCTAACAAACGGTTCCCCCGTTCGATACGAAACACCTGATGAAGGCCGGAGGGCAAAACGGCCGAAACGTTGTGACGTTAACAAACAAGATGAGGAAGTCAGTCCAAAAATCTCAATCAATGAAAACACCTCATCTCAAAAATACAGACAATTACTAGAAACATTATGCATCAACAATACATTTAAACAGTATGAATAACTAAAAAAATGTCTCCCAATTAGATTCGCTATGTTTAGATTGTCAAATTATTCTTGTTGATTCATCTATACTCATAACTAGCACAATTATACTCCTTTCGGTGGCATGATCTTTTACAAAGAAGTTATCACTTATTAAGGCACGGGATCCACTCGAGGGTAAGTGTTAATGCGTGTACGGAAATCAATGGAACAATATCATAGTAACTGTTAGTAGTCGAAATTTGGTAAATTGGCGTACTTGGCTCATTAATAACTTGTTTACGTTGGACTTGAAGACGAACATATTGTAGTTGGCTGGAAAGCAGGGAAATGGAAGAGTGTTTCACACGCGTGCAGTTATTTGAAAGATTTTTTGATTGTTAGTATGTATGAATATGAACGAACGCACACTTTTTATAACATGAGTAAGGGTTATAACGACGAAACACATATTGAAAGTAAATATGTTTGTTCTTAAACACTTCTCTGATTGCATCAAAATGTCTTTCTGATGAAAGTGGTCTACGTGTTATAGGGTTCTTGATTGTCTTGTACTCAATCACACTCGAGTAGAAGTAGTATAACAAGTTGAAGTTGGATGAGGAGGCAACGGTGACCAGTGGTTAAGCTGAGATGTAGGGTAATCTAGGAACAAAATCCTTGTGAAAGACGTAGGGGCCTTCGGTGTCGATCTCGCCCATTCTGTTTTTCACAAATATTCCCAGTATCACTTGGAATATTTCCGCGGTAACTTTCAGGCCTTTATGAAAGAATAACTGAAATATTGCTTTCGACTCGTTGAGGAGATAGTGCCAAGAATCATAATGCAATAAGAAAAGTTCGTATGCTTCAGCAGGAGAAATCACATAATGTATTTTCAAATAAACCTGTCAGTCGTCCTGTTTTTAATTCTTTTCATCAGAGAAGAAATTCAACGTATTGTACGGCCTAATACATGAGATCGTTTAGCAAAGCAGTTGCCTTTGCATTCTTCAGCTGATGAGCATGCGATTACAGTATGAAGAGTAACCAATGTTCTTCCTGGTCGCTTTGCTAGTCACCAACTTGTGACAACCCATATTTATGGTTTCGGATTCTGTTGTACAACCCTATACTTTTTCTTATGGAGAATTCGGGCATCTAAGTCGTTCATGAATATATTTAATCTTAGTAATCTCTTTTAATGATCAACACACTATTACCGTTACATTGATGTATGATAGCTTTATTTGCAATTATGTATCCTCATGTGAATAGTAGTTTTCTTACGGTCCAACATTGAAATGGTGTCAGAGATAACAAAATCGAATGATGAAACGTCGTGTGATAACGAGTTATTTGTTTCTATCTGCTGTAAAGTTAAAATTATTTCGTAGCCTTAAACATTTACCAGAACGGCTATCCTTTAAATCAATCAATTAAACAGATGTGGCATAATAAAATCTTACTTAAAATCCAAATAAACTACTTAACACAGGAGTGATTAAATAATTAAGAAATTATTATTGTCTAAAACCGTACCCATTTTATTAATTTTTCATCTTCAGTTGTTCTTTCGAAAAGACGTCAAGGTCAATAATTTTTCTAGCAAGTTTATCAAGGAATTGGGTGCATGATTTTCATTTTAATTAAGAGTGAGATATAGCACTTGAAACTGAAAGCCATTCTTTCAGCTGAAGAAAAACAAGGAGAAAGTAGAGATCGTTGATTTTAGAGGTCCTTATTTATCACTTTTACGTAGTGAATCTGTACACACAACAGACCTGTATATCTATTAGACAGTAAAATAATACATAATGGAAAATATTCTACTTATAACTAATAGAAAATATTCTACTTATATGTAGTGGTAGTAATAATAATTATATTATTATTATTATTATTATTATTATTATTATTATTATTATTATTATTATCATTATTATTATTGATATTATTATTCAATGTTTTGTTTAGAGCACAATTAAAACATAATGCTTTACTTATGAGTTTTAAACTTTAATTCAAGCCATTATACAAAAATAATTCATAATATCAACAGTAGGTGCTCTACAGTGCATTGTGGGTAACAGTGGATTTTGAACTAAATCACTGCGAGACGGATACAAAGCTTCCCTCCGGTTCATCGCGGTGGATCCCGAAATAGAGCAGACAGTTGATTTGATTGAGAAAATATGCGCTTCCACTGATTATGATGACAATCAATGTATTGGAAGTGTGAAACATCCGTTGGTCATCATTCTATCCTGGGCAACTTCAAGCCTCCCTTCATATATATATATATATATATATATATATATATATATATATATATATATATATATATATACCATATGTACACATAGAGATAATCAGTTTTGTTATACTATTTCTAGGGAATTTAAATGCGCTGTCTTTTATAATAACACATACTTTTGCGCAATAGGAAATAACTGTCTTCTAATCCCCAATCATGTAGTATATCTGCAGTTAACGGCGCCAATCCAGTCTCTTCAAATTATATTTAATCATAACTCCAAATCAGAAATGACTCAGTTCATTGCAAGTAGCCATTGTATGTCTAGAAATCCCCTACCAATCCGGCTGCCTAATATTATGTGACATGACAATATGGAAATCATTGACCTATATCAAAACTTGATATATGTAAATACGCATAAAATTTATTGTGTTGGCGGTGGTAGGTGTTTTAGCGGAGCGTGATAAATTAGCTGAATATAATCACGTTTCTCTAAATTACCGACGGCGTTTGAGTTGTTAAATTTAGTCGTATGACTAGATAAAAGATTTAAAATGATTTGGCGCTTTCTTATTATAAACTGTTAGGAACAGACATAATCTAGATAGGTAGATTCTTATAGAAGATAATATCAGCTCTTAGTTAGGGTGAAGAGGTCTAGTTAAACGCAGTAAACTAAGTTCAATTAAATGCTGTTGTTGTGTTTGTTGTTGTGTTTGTTGTTGTGTTTGTTGTTGTTGTTGTTGTTGTTGTTGTTGTTGTTCTTCTTCTTCTTCTTCTTCTTCTTCTCCTTCTCCGCCTTTCATGGATGAACGCTGTCCAGCGCAGAAAATGTTGTTGAATCTAGAACAAGAGCAGCGCAGAGTGAAGGAAATGCACATGAGAGTAAAAGGTGGAGATAGAACATGCACGGTCCGCAATCAATGCTCTACGCAACATATAACGTACTTGTCCCGCAATTAAGGTTCTGTGCTACACAAACTTTCAAAAGCCTTCTCAATTAATGAGAGCTTTTAACAAGACCTAAGCGCCACAACTCAACACACGATAGCATTAATTGGGATATAATAAAATAATATTCCGTTCATATATCAAATCAAGATACGATACTGTTTTTAACGGCATATCAACCCTTTTTTATCTTTTTCATGCTAATTTACAGTAAACTATGATTCATAATAGTGTATACATAGTGCATAACGTACAAATATCACGTTAACATATATCTTTGTCAAATTAGTCAAGTTAAGCAATGTTGAGCCAAGTTCGTAATCTGATAGGAAACCGTTTAATGTGTCAGTACCGAAGTGGAAGGAAATGAAAACTGTTACTATTTATAATTATATTTATTTCGAAATGAATGCATATCTCTCTCTTATTGACATGAATGAAATAGTATGGTTGATTACATCCAAGCATTTCTCGAAAGAGAACCAGGAAGTATTATTTTTTCTTCCTTTACTTATAACAGCAGTGTATCTGGTCATTTGGAAGTGACAACGTCTGTCTGTGTACATTTCCCTACACAATAACTCTGTCAATTTTCAGTCTACAGACTCAAAATTTAATATACAGAGTACATAGATTTGGGAAAATCTTTGTAATTAGTTTCCGCGAGAAATTTTGTGGTGAAGAGGTCAAAGTTTGACGATTTGACATTTGAGAACTCTACCAAACTCCTTCGCCAATTTTGGGCCTAAACACTTGAAATTTTAGATATGTGTTCCGGTGACATGGATCTAACTTAATAACTTGATTTGAGCCCAAACCAATAAAGGTTAAGTGGTCATAATAGGGGTCAAATTTTAAAAAAAATTGACTTGTGCGGTCTCTACTAAATTACTAAATACAAGTTCTGGTCTAAACATTTGAAATTTTATATAAAGGGTATTCAGAGATAAGGCAAGCTTTTTAATCGGTTTGGGTCGAAAATTTAAGCTACAAATATATAAATCGTTGTTTGCAAGTCTGCTTAAAACTTTCGACAGATTTTCACAAGATCAGTATCGTTCTGAAGCTCGACCCTTCAAGCGACAAAAACCGAAAAATTGGCTAAAAACATTAATTTCTCCACCTTCAACTGGACCCTTTTCTACAGGGAGGGGTTGCTTTTTTCGCCGATATTTTCGAAAGGCATTCCCTCCTTTCGATTGTCTAGCCTTAATTTAAACCTACGTCACTTCCGATTTTTCGGTGCTCGTAACAGCAAAGACGTCACATTTTCCCCGTTTTTTCCTCCTTCGCAGTACGGGTTCAAGCCTGCATTCCTACTACCACTTTTTTTTTGCTCAACACACACCTCCAAACACCCGCTAAACGTCGGGCACCCATGCTAGTATATATATATATATATATATATACATATATATAATCAGAGTACATGAACCTTTTCAAAATTTATATATTACCGTAAGACATAGGCACAAGATTAATTTTAATCGTCTGTGATTTATTCATCCTGAACGATTTATTGAAATGTGGTGAGTTTATGAAAGAGATAACTTTGGTGAAGGAGACTTTATAATTTTGTCCATAGATATCGAGAATGTTCTTATTCTAACTGAATCTAACGCATCACATAGTTGCTAATTAGTACACACGAATAAAAAGTTCTCAATATCCTATATAGAGAAGGTATGTTTATTATGTTGTATTCTAGACGACATACATTATGTTGCCCGCGAACCAAAATAGGATAATACAGTATCATATATGGTAAAGAGTATAAGATAGCCAATCCAAAGTGTTCAATATCCTCAATAGAGCAGGTACGTCTAACGAATGGCTGTCAGGTAAAAAACAACGTCACTAATGTATTATTGTATTTCATAGAAGTAAATCTACTTGGTGTAATATCAAGGTCTTAAGAGACAATAATAGTACAATAACATATCTGATAAATGGTATATAGTAATAAAAGAGTACTCAATGTCCTAGATAGAGGAAGATTGTTTTAAAGACCTCGTCCTCTGGTTAAAATCAACAACAATATAATCTGTTATCCTATTTCATACAAGAGACTCGTGTAAACTATTGATTGCACATTATGCATAGAGCATACACTAGTTATCATAGATAGATGTTGTACTACTATTTCTTTACAGGACTTAAACGTTTTAGCATTAGTAAATGCCGAGATGAAAACGTTTTAGCATTAGTAAATGCCTAGATGAAAACAATTTGTTCCATTCTATTCTTTAAGTACAATACTTCTTCACCACCGATAAGAGTCGTACTCTCCGTGTTTATACATTTGCAAATTTTATTTTATGGAAATCGCTCCAGACAAGACAAAAAGCCACTTGATGTTAAAGTGTTAAAAGGAATGGATTCTGATCTAAAAAAAAAAAAAAAAAAAAACAGACGTGGCTTCCGAGCCTTGATAAATGGTGACCACCGTGTAAAAAAACAAAACAAAAAAAAACAGCAATTCTCTCCTCCTTGTACACCGTTCCTGTAATGCGAGGACTGAAGAACAAAATAAGGGAAACGAGAGTTACACTGCTGCTGAAAGTGAACCACAAGATCAACTTTATATTTTGCTTAGACGCGTTCATGACCCTGCGTAATAACATTCTTATAGTGGCTATCGTTTTGTTGTATGAATACATTTTTTATACGTCTACGCAACACATTTTATTCAAAACATCTCAGTTTTACTATCAGCTAAAATAAAGCAATATAATTGGTTAGTATTAGCATTTACTAGAATTCAACGTTAGCGCGTAATGCTTTTCTCGTGCATGTTGCTTGCCATTATGCCAGAAACAGAGTCGTGGTTTAATGTAAGTTAATGCTGTATAGATCGACACTTAGTTAAATAGGATTTGGCAGAAGGGGATATCTAATACACTCGTCTGAGGTAAAAGTGGTGTGTTCTAGACGGTGTAATCATACTACGTTGTTTGCTTCTCGCAATGTAGACAATGGCGTTACTAGAATATTTTAAGTTGCTATTTATATCTTGAAGGCAAACAATTTCCAACGAATTAAGTACAAGATGGTATCATTCCAAATGGGAATAAACGCGCGCACGTGCTTCTCCTCAGGCTGTAAATGTGAAATATCTATTTAAACAAGTAAACACGATTAATATTTATTGGATAATGTAAGCGGACATCATTTACAACTTTTGTATTTTAGACGTAATGAGTATACTTTTAGAAATTTGTGAAAAGTTACAATGGTTGTTAAGTTGCGTAGAGGGTTCGATCCTCGGCCCGGGCACATTAAAATTTGTCCTGAAGTAGCCGGTATTAAAGTTGGCATTAAATATTTACTAATATAATATTTTGTGGATTTTGATCAAATACTACCGCCTAATTTCACATAATGGTAATTGTGTCCGCCAATGGTCCAAGAAACCCGGGTTCAAACTTCGGTCGAATCGTGCATTTGTCTAAAAATATGCTATTTGATGTCCCCCTTACTGAACACTTTCAGGCCAAAATCAAGGGCATGTAAAATAATCGTGTATAGTATAGTAGTAGCTAAAAAAGGTAGCTTTCACTTCGTCTTCGACTATGTTCAACCACTTTAATTTGTTTTTGCATAATGGTACCAATATTGGTTGTATGGTCGCGAGAATGACGTAAAAATGAAATATTTCCTGCTATTTTGCGTTGACTAAGAACAACTTCATGTTCACACACGATTCATTCTCGCAGAAATTCTGATGGGTCTGATGCTCCTTTAGTTCTTGGCATGTTTCAATGTTGTTAAATGCAAATTTAATGAGATACTCTTAAGTTATTCATCATTATTTTTATATGTCAATATTGATAAGCATATATTCATCTTAGGACAAAATATTAATGTTAATATTTATAATTTTCTGTCATGTATATTTCTGGAATTCAATGTCGCTTTTGATGCACATTCACAATATGGGTTGTTTTATTTAGAGTGCCACACTGTCAATATCTACAATAGAGAGATTAAAAAATTCAGGCCATGATAAGTGGTGACTAATATTGTAAAAAATCCTAAGGCTTGCAATACTTAATGAACTTGATGTGTTAATATTTGGTTAAATAAAATTTAGTTAAATAAAATGGGGAATATTTTACGATAATATTTCACAAACCATGATTACCTAAGTTACAAGGTGTCGTTTACATTCATTCACGTTATTTCAAACCATTTAATCGTCTTGAGTATTTCAAGCAAATTTCCTCTTCTATCATGTGATGGCTGCAGGTGCGAACATATTCACAGCCAGCCATACGCATAAATATTCTCTGAGTGTTTCTCGCGTTTAATAGTTTCCAAGCCCAAACGCTATTTATTTTTATAGTATTGTCTGCTGCCCCTTTAAGTATAGAAGAGACGTAAGTCTGTTCTCGTTTGCAGATTGATTTACTGGGATTACTCAGGCCTCGCCCTTTTGTGTGGCTTTGTGCTTGAACGCCTCCTGCTCGTCTCCTTGCTGTTTCCTGCTCTGTCCGCTGTTGACTTTTTATGTCTTCTCATTCACAAGACGATTTATTACCAACTCCACCTCTCCTCCTCGTTTTGAAGCCTACTTGTTGAGATTAATTAAATGCTGTATGGCGGGACGAGATCTTTATCTGTGCTTTCTTGTAAGCGTTCGGCGCAAGAATAGAGAAGTACATCAATGCTTCTTTACCTGCACTTTCATAGAGGTTGGATGCGATACCATGTCGGTTTTACGTGGATAAGGAATATTACTGGACTAAAGTTGTTAGGAGTAGTAAAATGTCTTCCTTCTGGATTATTTTAGTTCATCTGACTAGTCCTAGCCAAAACGTGGATTATATAGCTCGGTTATAATATATATATATATATATATATATATATATATATATATATATGTGTGTGTGTGTGTGTGTGTGTGTGTGTGTTAGTAGTATTGCAAGGCCACAGGAGAGAAAACCGAGACAGCAACACTGAAGCTTACCTGCAGAATACTATATATACAAATCGAGGAAAATGTGAGCACATTTTATGGAGTTAAAAATATAGGTTCTTTTTCACAAATTGTTGTAAAAGTTAAACAACTGAATAGTATTATCATCTTTTAAAAGCCTGTAAATTATCATGTAGTTTGGTCCCATAGAACTATTCAAATTTGCTACCAGTATATACATCGTTATATATATATATATATATATATATATATATATATATATATTTATATGTTTAAAAAGGATGCGTCCTCTATAGTATCAGACCTGACAGAATGGTTAATTATAGGCATAGAACGATTCATACCATCGAAAAATTCCAACAAAAACTTAACAGACAGCCATGGTTCTCCCCTGAATGTGCTGCTGCCATCGCGCACAGAAATCACTTTTTCCATAGCTACCAACGTAATAGATGTACTGAGACTAAAGCTGCTTTCAGGACTGCCAGCAACCACCGTAAAAGGAGTAATAAAACATGCAAGAGAGCTATATGCTTAGTCTGTTAAATCCAAAGTAGCTGAGCAGCGGCTTGGTTCCCACCAGTTCTGGCAAATAGCAAACAGGATCTTGAACAGAAGTGTGCGTTCTATCCCAACAATCATCAATGGACCTGAGGTCATCTCGTCAGCATCAGACAAGGCCAAACTATTTGCCAAGAACTTTGCAGCTAATTCTACCCTATGCAACAATAACCATCAACTCCCTGTCTTTCCTCCTATAGCAGACAACATGCTTGCAACATACAAATATCTCCTATAACACAGAATACGCTAGCTAACATACACATATCTGTGTATGAGCTCGCCAAGCTAATCAAGAACCTTGATTCCAGTAAAGCAACTGGCCCTGATGACATTCCAGTTATAGTGCTGAAAAAGCTCCAACCAGAACTTGCTACATACTTCCAAAACTGTTTAAGCGTTGCCTTAAGGAGAAGTGCTTTCCAACAGCCGAGAAAACCTCATCAGTATGCCCTGTATTTAAGAATTTAGGTGAAAAGTCATCTCCCTCTCAGTACAGACCAATAAATCTCCTGTGTTTCATGAGTAAGTTGTTGGAGTCCATATTAAATAAAGAAGTAGTCAACCACCTCAACAGAAACAACCTTCTTAGTGACACGCAATATGGTTTCCGCTCTGCCAGATCTACAGCAGATGTTCTAACGGTTATATCACACAGGATTAGTGAATCTCTTGACATAGGTTTTCTTTCCAGGGCAATTGCTCTTGACATATCGAAGGCCTTCGATAAGGTATGGCATAAGGGTCTACTTCACAAGATTTCCAGCTACGGTATTACTGGAAATGTTTTCTCAGTCATTAAATCATTTCTCTCCGATAGGTTCATAAGAGTAGTGGTTGATGGGCTAAAATGAGAGGCCCACAGTATTAATGCTGGAGTCCCTCAGGAGTCCATCCTGGGTCCAACTCTCTTCCTGATCTACATCAATGAGGTCCCAAAACACATACTTAAATCATTCGTTGACATCTATGCTGATGACACGACCATCTATGGCAACACATCACAGGCCGTAAATGACACAAAGTTCTCTCAAATTCTCTCTCCTCTGATCTTGAGCACGTGGTACAATTGGGGAAGAGGTGGCTGGTCACTTTTAATGCATCGAAAACCAAGCTTCTATCTTTACATCATCAACGCTCTGATCCCCATCTGGCATCAATTGAAATGGACGGCTCTCGTCTTAGAGAGGCTGCATGTTTTGACAAGCTTCTGGGTTTAAGCTTTACTCCTGATCTAAAATGGAACACGCACATCAAATCTGTTGCCAGGGACGCTGGGAAAGATGGTGGGATTCTTCTACCGCTCCAGAAGATATCTCACTACTGATGCAATTCTCTATCTTTATAAAAGCCAAGTACGTCCAAGGATGGAGTACTGCTGCCACATCTGGACAGGAGCTGCTATAACAGCCTATCCTTCCTTGACCAAGTACAAAATAGACTTCGTGGTTTAGTGGGGGATGCCCTTTTCTTTCCCTGCAACCTCTCTCCTACAGAAGCCTGTCTTTTTTATCGCTATTTCCATGGCAGGTTCTCGTCTGAGCTCCAATCCCTCGTCCCCCCTCGCCAATCTTTCACGAGAAACACTCGTCTGGCTGAAACTACTGTCAATAATTTTCCCCACTCTTTATCTGTACTCAATACAAACGTAGATTCTATGAGCAAAGCTTCTTTCTTAGAACTGCACGCCAGTGGAACTCTCTGCCGCGTGCCTGTTTCCCACCTGACTACAACTTGGACGTCTTCAAGTCCAACATAAACAAACTCCTGACAAACCGCCCCCTTAAGACAAAACCCCCAATACTATTGATTACTTACATACTATCTCATTGATTACTGTACACGCAATAACCCTTATCCCTGAGTAGCCTTCGGGCCTTGATAAATGGTGACCCCCATGTAATATATATATATATATATATATATATATATATATATATATATATATCACTAGAACCACTGGTATTGATGGATGGGAGACTAAAACTTGCTGTTATAGTTTCAAATGATCTGAAATAAAAGCAAGAGGAGACTTCTCATTTGTTATATGCAAATTTCATAGTGTATAAGTATTATTTATACTGGAGATATTCATTATCGTACTCTATTTCCAAAAGAGGGGGGATATAACATATGAGAAATATTTGAAATCAAGTCTCATTTTGCTGTTATTTCAGATAATTTGAAACCATAGCAGAAAGTGTTAGTCTCCCCTCTATCAATACTAGAGGTTTGGAGGTTAAATATATATATATATATATATATATATATATATATATATATATATATATATATATATTACATTCAAAACTCTTCAATTTTATATCCAAATATAGATAGTAATAACACGAAGCTCTTGAATATAACTCGATAGTACAACATAATCGAAAGCAGACAAAACAATTTTATGCTAATAAAAAAAAAATATGTCAACTTTATTAACAATACATGCCTAAAATTCTTTCGGCTTACTGATACTTATATATATATATATTGTTGTTGTTATAATATAATAAGATTTTATTGTGCCCTTAAATCTCTTATTCGAATTTAATGCAATTATTTCTTTCCGTAATTTCACCATAAAATAATTCGCTTGTCTGTCAGCCATGTACACAATGTGACCAACCCATCAGAGACAACTTTTCATTAACATCGACTAGATGCATGATAGCCTTGTTTTTCCTAATACTTCTGCAGCTAAGATATGGGTCTGCTATTTGGTATAGAGTTTGTACTTTAAACAGAAACATTCATTTCAAACGCGCCCTGTATATCAAAGAATCTAGTCAATGTTATGCGTCGAGCCTTTCGGCTTGTGTGGCAATAAAACATCTCAAATACATTTGTGATGTTAGGTGTATAAGATGTAAATAACGGTTAAAATTGCATTTTCCTTCTTTACTCACGTTATTCTATTATCGATCATCCATGTTTATCAAAGATTTTCCGATACAATACTAGTCTTTAACACTATAAAAATTGGTCTAGCTGTTTTTGAATCCATAAGGAACTAAATTACATAAACACACAAAGTTTGTTTCGTATGATATATATATATATATATATATATATATATATATATATATATATCGTTCGTTTCCTATGAACTCAGAAATGGCTGGACCAATGTATTTAAAATTTCACAGAAAGATACTTGATGTGTCTTGGAGTGTTCTTATGTAGGTTTTATATCGAAATGCGTCACGAAAAAATTCGATGAAGAAAACACTTTTATGTTACTTAAAATCTCAAGTGTAAGCGGAAAGGCTCGTCCAATATTTGACAGTATATTTCTTTTTTTATATAAAACAGAAGTGTGTTCGAAATGAATGTTTCTTTTTATAGCAAAATTCAACCATGATCTTTGCTTTTGTACTTTAGCTTAAATGCCAGTGATTATGTAAAAGTAATTCCATAAATATAATATGATAAGACAGGTGCGCGTTCCAAATGAAAGTTTCTGGTTAAGGCATAATTGAAGCATGTTACTTGTATTTTGTATTTTAAATTGTAAGTAAAGCAATTGTTTACAGATAATTTCATAAAATCAATAGTAGATTCTCAGTGTAATGCAGATCACAATGTATTGATTGTGGAATATTTCATAGCGGATAGGCATGTACACTGCGGAGAGGGGCCGCTTACTAGAGCAAGCAATTTGATTAAAAAATAGGCGAGTTCATCGATTTTGATGACTATAAACGTGAAAGTGTCTGTCTGTCTGTCTGGTGTATGTCTGTGTACATTTCCCTACACAATAACTATATATATATATATATATATATATATATATATATATATATATATAATTGGCATGAAAACATTTAACATTTTTCAACAAAGCTCTACTCATATATTGAGCAATGTTGAACTAAAATCTTTCCAAAATATTTTATAGCATCTTCAAATAGTATATGTGTATACATTGTATATATTTGAATTTTGTGTAGTTTGGCAGCAGTTATCAGTTAAGCAAATGTTATTAAAGATAACAGAAATAACTGCTTAATTGTATTCCTATTTTTTCAAATATTCTAATGTCTTTTTGTGTGAATTTTTTTAAAAAATCTAGACTTCGTGATACATATAAAATAAAAATCTTTATGCTGCCAGCTATTTACAGCGTATACAATAGCGACGATAATACAAGGAATGCAAACAACATAGACATAAACAGGTATTACTTAAAAGACAAGGCCGATAGCCATTAGTCGCGTGCTCCCGTGTAATGAATGAATGCGTGAATGTAGGATTGACATGAAATTCTTAAAGATAAATTAAAATGACCGAAAAATAGGCTGGAATGACTTAAATAAATAAAAAGTAAATGACTTAGAATGACTTTAATGAAGTTATTAGGCACAAGGCCGATTTTTAATGTGAGGATGAAGGGGAAATTGAGACCAACACCCCGGGGAGTAGGGGGGGGCTGGATAGTGACAATTGGTATTAAGGGCTGCCTCTACATTGACCAATGTCTTATATGTGGGGTTTGTATTTATTTGCTCCCCGCCGAGGAAATTAGGCACAAGGCCGACTTTTAATGTGATGAGTGGAGGAGAAATGGGGACCAACTCCCCGGGGAGTAAGGGAGCTGGATAGTGACAATTGGTATGAAGGATTGGTATTTATTTGCTCCCCCACCGAGCAAATTAGGCACAAGGCCGATTTTTAATGTGAGGAGTGAAAGGGAAATGGGGACTAACTCCCCGGGGAGTAGGGGCGCTGGATAGTGACAATTGGTATGAAGGGTTGCCCCTACATTGACCAAGGTCTTATATGTGGGGTTGGTATTTATTTGCTCCCCCACCGAGAAAATTAGGCACAAGTCCGATTTTTTATGTGAGAACTGAAGGGGAAATGGGGACCAACTCCCCGGGGAGTAGGGAAGCTGGATAGTGATAATTGGTATGGAGGGTTACCCCTACATTGACCAAAGTTTCCCCCAAATATGGTCTTTGCTTGCAGTATCTGCCGGAATAGACTACACTTTGATCTTGGCCAAAAGGCCAAGAAAATCTTAAAAAGCTAAGAACAGCATCTATTACAACAGAACTTGGATCTTAACCAAAAAGGCCAAGCACAGAAGTGTTACGGACACACTGACCGACCGACAGATCGACGGAGTGATTATAGAGTCGCTTGCACGCGACTAATAATGCATGGTTAGCAATTAATATTTTGCTGATTAAAGATTAGGTTGTGAGGCATAAATTTTATAGAAAGTTTCAAATCTTTACATAATTGTTTGTGAAAAAACTCTTTACAGATTAAATAGAACAAAATAAATAAGTTACTAGATACAGTTTTAGAAACGGTATCATTAATTTACAAAACCATGTAATTCACATTGTTTACAAAAAAAAATCATAAAGCCTTCAAAAATAAATAAAAGGGCACTTCATTTTACTGACTTTATTTTTACCACAAATTCTTCACACAAATGGTTTCTTTTGAAAAAACGATATTATCGCTCACTTTCCAGAAAAGTTGTTTAGAAAGTTCTCTTATTGCTCGCAGGTTTAAAATTGTTGTTCGTCGCATAATTTGCAGGTATAAGGCCAATAAAGCGTTAGATCAAAAACTAAAAATCGGCAGTTCTCCAAGAAGATCGCAAGAGAATATGTTGTTTTGACTTACGCACAAAAGGCTACCATGTTAATTAAATATATTTGATTCTTACAGCAAAATTTACTGTAGAACAAGTGCGAGACTGTGTTCTAAATATGTTCTGAAAACCGTTTAGTTTGGTGGTGGCAGTTTATTCAAGTTGGGGATAATTTAATCTGCTGGAGTTGATCCTATCATCCGAATACATGACAATATCAATGCTGAGGTTTACAAAAATTTTCTTCGGCCTCATATGGTACCAGGATCACAAAATATTCTTCATTTTCACGTAGGACAAAGCACATTGCCGAAAGACTCAGAAGACTATGATTATATTTGAAGACGAAAGAATCGCTTTATCAGCCCAGAGTCCCGACCTGAATTCATTAGAAAATGTGTGAACGATAATTGGAAAAAGGGCTAAGAAAAGAAGGCCGTAAAACTAGGATCACATATGAGCTTTATTGAAAAAGTAATGATTACTGTTGATTATTGCTGATATTTATAAAATACTAGTAGGGCGCCCTGCGTTGCCCAGTTGTAATATACGCTTAAATATGATATATAAATTCAAGCAGATTACGTATTTATAATTATAGAGAAAATCCCATCTCGATTATAATATTAAAACTAATATATAGTAGTAAGATATACATTATATATATATACATATACATATATATATATATTTATATATATATATATATATATATATATTAGGATGCCATCAGCTAGAATCGAAACAAAATATACCAGTCTCCACCCTCATTCCTTAGTATCTGAACCACGCCCATCTCATACGTATATATATATATGTGTGTATATATATATATATATATATATATATATAATTCATAAAATATATATGGCGATTAAGCTACACTGAATATTCGGCGTTTCATCCACTATAGGATTCGTCAGGCTTATGCGAGAATTCTGTGGTTGTTTATCGTTTTATATATGTTGAGGATTTTAGTTAGCCAATCAGCTTTCTAGTATCCACCGCGCCCCTTCCTATCAGCCAATGGGCATGCATTTTATCGAACAAAGGATTTGTTTTATAACAAGGTTAGTAGTTTAACGCAGACGATTTTCCTCCTTTCTTTTTTTTATATATATAAATATACATATGTGTACACACATACATGCACACATACATATATATATATATGCATATATGTGTGATCGTTTATGTATAATCATTTTTATTTAATTTATTTATTTGTTTGTTTTCTATTGTTTTGTTAGTTTTAAAGCTATTTTGTATCCCTATCCTAGAGTAAGTTTTATTTTGTGAACACAGTTGTTTGCTATTTGTTCGTCTACAGTTTAATAGATTTTGGGGGTCTTAAAAATACAAGATAGCAAATTTTTCATGAAGGCATAATTTACATGGGTCGTCTAAATGTCTGCACGTGGTAGCTTGTCTAATTATTTTCCATTCGACTACCGGCAAATGTCCGCTTTCTTTGAGTTCCCAGTATTTATTCGCTAGTGTTGTTTTATACGGTGTTTTTTGGATTATTGAATGTACTTTTGTCGTCATAGTATCGGGTTTTGAAATCTAAGGAAGTCATGCCTACGTAATATTTCTTGTTATTCGGGTTTTCTTCCGCAGATATTTTTGCTTGATAAACTACGCTTTTTGTTTTGTTTTTTTTTTGTTTTTTTTACAAAGGCATCACCACATTATCAAGGCCCAGAGGCCACTCAAGGATAAGGGTTAAAGAGTGTACAGTAGAAATTGGTCAATAAAGTAATCATTAGTAATGAAAATTTAGTAAATTTAATAACTTATATGGAACGGCTCATCAAGAACTTATTTACTTTAGACTTGAACACAACCATATTGTAGTCAGCCGGAAAGCAGGAAAACGGAAGACAATTCCACAGGCGTGGAGTTCTAAGAAAGAAGCTTTGTTCATGGAATCTACGTTTAGGTTTAGGCACAGATAAAGAGTGGGGGAAATTATTGATAGTGTTTACAGCTAGGCGAGTGTTTCTTGTGAAAGTTTGGCGAGGGGGGACCATAGATTGAAGCTCAGTTGAACACTTTCCATGAAAATAACGATACATCAGAGACAAGCTCGCAACATCTCTTCTGTGAGATAGAGGTTGCAAGGAAGAGAAAAGGACATCTCCTATGAGGCTACGAAGTCTATTTTGAACTATTTTGTTAGACATTTATTTTGAACTGGGCAAAGTGTGCGGTGTCTACAGTTGCATTTATCTTGTTCGTTATTAGTATTTTTATTTATAGTATGGTTGTTCTTGCCCGGGGTTGGTTTTATTATTATTATTATTATTATTATTATTATTATTTTATTTTATTTTTGTCATGGTGTCTACTTTTTTATTGTTTATTTTGTTGTTGTTTACATTGTTTTTATTTAGTATTTTGTTATTATATGCTTTAATTATCATCTCTAAATTTTCGCAACAACTGTAAGATAACTTCAAGGTATTTTTATTGAAGATTTTGTGTAAGGGGTTGGTTGCGGGAAAGTATTTTTCAAAAAGATCTAGAAATGTCTTGCCAAGTTTTGTTTTTAACATTTGATTGTATGGGGCCGTATACCAAATTATAGTTCTATTTCTTCTATTTTTTATTTTATTATAGTTGTTGGTGTTTTGTTGCTTATATTATAGCTAGTCCGTCATCTCTATATAGGCCGATATCCGTAGTATCGAATATGCTTATGAGCGTATATAGAATGAATAATCCCACAAGGTCTGATTCCTCTTCAGAATCTCTGGCACCCATCGCCAAATCAAACGAATTTTTCATTTTAGTTTTTATCCATTGGTTATTGTTATTTATTAGAACTGATTTTCTACATTTTTAATGATGTTGATTTCTTCCGAGGATATATCAGTGTATGCCTCGACAAATTCTAGGGCAATGTTAAAAAGTTCTTCGGATAAAAGTCTATGATGTCAAACTGTATGAACGTACATTTATCTTTGTTTTCTTTATTTTTTTAACCAGGTGATTGCTTCGGTAGTATTTGCCCACTGGTTTAGTTCTAGGTCTTGTTTGATTTGTTTGTTTACCCTAGAAAGTATAGTTTTGCTAATTCTACCTATTTCTAGTTTAGTGTGGTTTATCAGGCTGGTGCTGGGATTATTATTAAAGTCCCATTTGTGGTCTTTAAGCAGAATGTATGCCTCTCAAGGTTTCAATTTGCCACTTTATCGCTAATTTTTAGTTTATCGGTAATTTGTTTACTTTCACTATTTATTATATCTATGTAGTCGCATTCGTTTGTGCCTAGTTTTTTGTAGTTTTTGTAATGTTTTCTGTGATTAGTTTGTTATGTTCTTGCTTATCTATTTTATAAAAGTTTCTGGTGTTATCTGCTTTTACAAATATTTTATTAGAGTGTTTATGTTTCTAACGATTTTGTGTAGTTTCCGTTGGAAATTGTTAGGTTGATTGTGAAATTCTAGGTTTTTAATTACGTTTAAAAGGTCATTTTCAAAGTTTATCAAAAGGTCTACAGTTTTCGCATTTTTAAGGGTTTTAAAACCATAGGATTCTTTTTTGTTTACGTTTTCATTTTTAAGGAAGAAATTTGCTCACCATCGCATTCGGCGTATTAGTTATCTGTTTTTTTAAATTAATTTAATAATATAGCTATGCTTGCTGGGTGTAGGGATGTTTTTTAGCGATGTTTCGAAATTAACTCTTTCCATATCTATCTTTAATATGGTGAAATACATTCTTTTGAGAGTGCTCGACTGTTTTAGGAGCTAAGTATAACTACTTCATTTACTTATATAAAATTAATATACGAAAGTATAGATTTATGCGTAAATTCTAAGTATTTACTTCAAAAGTGCTCAATACGTAGGTAGAGCTAGTTAGTAATTTATAAAATATATATGGCGATTAAGCTACACTGAATATGCAGCGTTTCATCCACTATATAATTCGTCAGGCTTATGCGCGAATTCTGTGGTTGTTTCTCGTTTTTATATATGTTGAGGATTTTAGTTAGCCAATCAGCTTTCTAGTATCCACCGCGCCCCTTCCTATCAGCCAATGGGCATGCATTTTATCGAACAAAGGATGTGTTTTAGAACAAGTTTACTATTTTCCTCCTTTCTTTCTTTTTTTATATATATAAATATACATATGTGTACACACATACATGCACACATACATACATATATATATACATATATGTGTGATCGTTTATGTATAATCATTTTTATTTAATTTATTTATTTATTTGTTTTCTATTGTTTTGTTAGTTTTAAAGCTATTTTGTATCGCTATCCTAGAGTAAGTTTTATTTTGTGAACACAGTTGTTTGCTATTTCTTGTCTACAGTTTAATAGATTTCGGGGGTCTTTAAAGTACAAGCTAGCAAATTTTTCATGAAGGCATAATTTATATGGGTCGTCTAAATGTCTGCACGTGGTAGCTTGTCTTATTATTTTCCATTCGACTACCGGCGAATGTCCGCTTTCTTTGAGTTCCCAGTATTCATTCGCCAATGTTGTTTTTATACGGTGTTTTTTTTATTATTGAATGTACTTTTGTGGTCATAGTATCGGGTTTTGAAATCTAAGGAAGTCATGCCTACGTAATATTTCTTGTTATTCGGGTTTTCTTTCGCAAATATTTTTGCTATATATATACTACGCTTTTTGTTAGACATTTATTTTTAACTGGGCAAAGTGTGCGGTGTCTACAGTTGCATTTATCTTGTTCGTTATTAGTATTTTTATTTATGGTATGGTTGTTTTAAATATGATGTAACGTTTCTAATTCTTATTCGAATGACTTTTTGTACATTTGATAATTCATTTATTGTTTCCTGTCTATGTTTAGTGTCTTTGCCCAAATAATTTCTCTGTACACATAAATATTTAACAAATGTAAACAATGGATAAAAGGAAAACATATAAACTTATTAAGAATTCAAATCATAATTAGCATCAGCGTATCAATGAATATAATCATTCGCGCAGGGAAGAAAGTGCGAATCATATCGATCTAAAACGAATTCTCTGTTTTGGATTAATTACGTGACTAGCTGATTAGTAGGGTGTGAATGGTCGCACCAAATTTACTGCGTGTCAGACCCAATTCATGCAAATACCAGAGCAAATGCGAAAGACATCAAAAGAAATCTGAAAGTTCTCCGTGTCTAGAGGTAAAATTCATTAATCTGTAAATTAGATTCTATTGCCATTAAACAAAATTCGAAAAATGTCAGAACGAATCAACGAATTAAAGAAATCAGATGACTCAGAGTGCCAGGCGATATTTACAATAATATTCTACTGAAATTCATAGTTAATTATCGTCAGCCAAAGTTAACCCACGTCAAAACATATTCTAAAAGGGTAAAATGAAATTACTGATAGCCATAAACGAAATGTTGTCCTTGCTGTATTAAGTGTTTTCATATGACCTTTTTTTATTCCCAATTTAATTATGTGTATGCTTTCATATGTTGCTTAAGTAAAAACATAGCGAGACTTTTTACTTAAATGTAATATCATTAATATAATAATGGGGATTTTGTGTCAATAATTAAAACTCAGAACATCAATGGAAATTAATTGACACGCATGTGTAGTTATAGTATATTAATATTTATGAAAATATATAAATCACTATATTTTATTAACGGGTCATCAGTTATCAAGGAAAGACATTTTCAGAAAACATAGTTTGATATCAATTTTCTGTTAGCGTACGAAAAAATATAATGCAAAGTATTATTAACTTAAAGCAGAATCAAATTATATAAAGTAATATTTGTTCTACATCTTATTTCCTTTCAATTTTAACTGTATAATATTTTTCTAAATATATGCTTAATTGTGTTTTCATAGTAAAAACTCGAAAATATATTTCGTATCATTAATTCAAATTCTTATATTTTATGATATTAAATAAAACAATAACATTTTAAAAACTAATTAAAACCGCACCTAAATCTGTAGTTATAGTCACTTTTACTTTCGTATTTTTACTACGCTCGTAAAATACGCTTAAACATGATATTTTAATTTATGCAGATTGCGTATAAATTATTATAGTATCAATCCTCTTTGATTATTAGATATTATGAAGAATAATTTGCCTGATTAACTAATTCGCAAAAAAAAATAAAGAGAATTATAATGATTTTTTCATTCATCAAATTCCGTCTGTGCTCGTTTATAATAACACGTATTTGTGCTTGACGATGAATGCCATAGAAAAGTCACTTCTGATTCATGTTTAGTTTAAAATATGCAGACGAAGAAATGATTTTCGGCGATTTTAAATAATACCAATTCTTTTATCGTAAATTGAACTCATAAATAAGAAAACATTAAAATAAAATGGAAAGTTACATCCGCGATTGAACCCTGGATCATTCGATCTGTAGTCCAATGCTCTGCCACTCATTTATATTCTAGGTTACAAGAAAACTGTTTTTTAAAGAAGAAATGATTTGCTGGGATTTTATTATTTTCTTTAGTAGGTGTAACGGAAAATATTCCTTTATAAAAACTTTTTTAATATATAAAAGAGAATAGCTATTTTAAATATCGTTTTTCATTATTCGATTTTAGATATTTTGGGGGAAAATTTCTATACAGATCATATCTAAGAACATTGCCAAACATAAGAATTAACTTTGTGTGAAATTTGCAAACGATAGGCTAAACACTCCGGAACTTATGAGGAAGAAATCCACCCCCACAATGCGAATTTTATATAAGAGAGTAGATTCTATATGTTTGATTTGGTGTTTGTAGGTCTATTATTAAAATTTAGAAAATCAATCGAAATAACAAAATACAATAAATAAAACGACATATAACTGAAGTTATGATATAAATATAATAAACATTTATGTACGTATATAAGGTTCTTTAACGTATTTTTGACTTATGACTCATAGTTTATTTAATACTTTGAGACCAATACATTCTAAATATATTCTAAAGCAACAGAATTTTTTTTTTTAAATACAAAAAATAATAAATGGTTTACATAATTATCGAAATCTATTTTCTATATTTATTTTCTTTTTAGTTTAAAACAAATTACATCTGTCCTCAGGATATTTATGAGAACATGTGCATAATTGTGTTTTCATAATGAACAATCGAAAATATATTTCGTGTCATTGATTTACATATTCATATTCTATAACATCAAATAAACTCCTTTAAATAAGACAAAGCCTAACTAAATTTCGTGAAACATCAAATGACGTGTCAGCAGAGATGATTGTTTTGCTAAAAACACTTGATAACCCAGGAGATTCTATACGATCAGACGTGTAGCCGTCTTCAGATTTACCTTCAGCGCAAATGGTTTTTATGCATATTATTACTATTATTGGTGTTTAAATAGATTACATAATTTCAAACGATGGAAGCAAAACTAGCTACTTTTAATTACGACCCTTTGCTATTTGAAAATATAACAATATATGTATCATTGATGGCGGTGATGCATAGTTGGTTGTAAGGATGGAGATGGACGCATTGAAATTAGTAATTCTTTCTATACTAAATCATCAACCAACAACGATGTCTTTTTCGGTTGTTAATATCACCACTTGTAACAACTTGTTATTATGACCACTCGTAACAACTTGTGACATTTATTTGGGGCATCATTGTTACCGCAGCCACCCACCAAAGACTTTTATTCGGCCATTATCGCTTCATTGAATTGGCCTAGTTTTGGTGCGACTTGATTATACCTGCGTAAGTTTGTGTCGAAAATAACGTTTGAAATTTTTTGACAATTGAGAAAGTTAATTGTGTCTTCTACTTAAGCTGTCTGTGTATTGTTCATAATATGATTCAAATAACGTTTTGGTACATTTAATAATTATTATTTAAAAAATAAGAAGTGGTACAAAGGGTTGGGTAAACTCGGAGGTTCTCTAATACCAAAACCAAAACAGGGCCAGGATCTCATTTATACCACCAGTCAAGAGTCTCTTTAATTTTCTAAAACTAGCCTAGTGGGATCTGTTCCGAAGGATCCAGCACCGTATTTGCCATGCTTATTTTATTGTTTTTGCATTTGTGATCAGTTTTACGTTTTGTCAAAATGATTTCACTACATCCCCGGCCTATATATTTTGCATTATGACTAATGATATATTCTTGAAATCAGCAATTCAAATATTAGTATCTCGTCCATACATTCTTTTTTATAGTAAAAGACTTGGCTTGAAGATAGGTAGGTCGCACTGAAAAACAGAAATTCATATAATAGACAACTGGAAAACGTGTTTCTTCGATTAAATCTTTAAAACATAAAACATCGTATTAACAAAAGTTTTCAAAATTATATTAGAAACATGTTCCTTTTTTAATGTATAGCTACATAAATTTTATAAGGCAGACGTTAACATAAATTTTATAACGCAGACGCTAACATAAATTTTATAACGCAGACGTTAACATAGATTTTATGACGCAGACGTTAACATAAAGAATACATTTTAGAATTACATAAACGTTAACAAGAGTGACTATTTCTAATATAATGTTTGTTGCGTTTAAGATAGAGATTGGTAATTTTATTGTTGATAATTGTATTATTGATAATTGTAATGTTGATAATTGTATTGTTTATATTAATTATATTACTGCTCTTATTTTGCATGTTATTTTCACAAAGTTTCGGTCGCTGTAACTTCCGACTTTCTTCGGGTTCGTCTTGTCTAAATCAGAAATATATACAGAATATCGAGCGTTACTCTATTTAACTTAAGGGAGTAGCTTGCTCGCGTTCTGTCAGTAAAAGCAGGTAGTATTTCTCATTGTACGAAGCGCGTTCATAAAGTAACATCTACTATTTTAATTTCGGTTTATTATATCCGAAGGAAATGCAGATTGCATAGTTATGAAAACTGAACGTATGTATTCACGACCTGGAACTTCCATCTCTCCGTTGCAGATATTGACAGTAAAACTTTAACAAAGTAACCGGTATCATGGACTTGCGTCAGAAGCTGTGATGCTTTATTAAATTACTGGCGAAAAGAGAATAGTGGGTTCTATGTATATAAAATGAATTACTGGGCAGGAAAAGTGGATTGTTTTAATGGTACTAATCTCGTCGTCGTAGCTCTTCAATTAATTGAGTTGAAAACATTTATGATTTTACGTTTGGTATTATCCTCGTATTGTTAGTATCGCCCGTCGCGGGTATTGAACTTTCGACTTTCAGAAGACTACCGAGTAGAAGTGATGAAACTTTACGTCACGGGTTCTCGCCGATTTACGTAAGACATATACCTGGTCATTGCTGGTGGTTCGAGAGGAAACTACTGGCTTGATTATATATATAGTGTTCCGCTTGAAATGTCGCACATATTCCCGCGTTCGATGTAATGATTCCAGTGTACGACAAGACCCATTTGAGGTGGACAATGTAAATTAGATGTTTTATCTGTAAAATACATAGTTTAGTTTCGGTAGCCTCGTTACCCTCGCTTCCGTTATTTTGTGTTTTAGTTATCATAAGGATAAGGGTAAATGGGTATACATTAGTCAATGTGATTATAGCGTAATAAACATAAGTAGTGAGAATTTTGTAAATTGGATTACTTAGGGGATCAGTTCATCAATAACTTGTTTACATTGGACTTGAAGACAATCAGATTGTAGTCAGCTGGAAAGGTGGCAATCGGAAGAGAGTCCCACAGACGTGCAGTTCTACGAAAGAAGCTTTGTTCATGGAATCTACATTTAGGTTTAGGGACGGATAAAAGTGTGTGATATTATTGATAGTCGTTTGAGTTAGACGAGTGTTTTTCGTGAAAGTTTGGGGAGGTGGGGCATAGATTGAAGCTCAGCTGAGTACTTGCCATGAAAATTACAATAAAACAGAAACAAGCTCGCAACGTCTCTTCATTGGGAAAGAGTTTGCAGAGAAGAGAAAAGGGCACCTCCCATTAAGCTACGAACTCTAATTCAGGATAAGTTGCTTCTAGCAGCTCCTGCCAAGAGGTGGCAACAGTACTCCATCGTTGGCCGTATCTGGATTTTAGATTGGTAGAGAATTGCATCATGAGTGAGATATCTACAGGAGCGGTAGAAGGATCCCACGATTTTTCTAGCGACCTTGGGCATGGATTTGATATACATGTTCCATTTCAGGTCAGGAGTAAATGTCAAGCCCAAAAGATTGTCAAAACATGAAGCATCCCCAAGACGAGAACCATTCGTTTCAACCGATGCCAGATTGGTATTAGAGCTTGGATAGTATAGAGATAGAAGCTTTGTTTTAGATGCATTACAAGTAACCAGCTACCTCTTTCCCCGTTGTACCACATGCTCAAGATAAGAGGAGAGAGAATCAGAGGGCACTTTGTCGTTTACGGTATTTGATATGCTACCATAAATTGTATGCTGATGCATACTGATGAGATTTTCCAAGGTACTGGAAAACATTTCTCCTGAAGACAACATTTAAATAACTTTGTAAGTATGGGCGCTAGTTCTGGTTGAAGCTTTTTGAGCACTATAAATGGAATGCCGTCAGGGCCAGTTGCTTTTACTGGAATCAAAGTTTTTGACTAACTTGGCAACATCGCGCACATATATTTGTATGTCGTATAGCGTGTTTTCAGATACACGAGTGTGGCCCGATACTGGTTAAACGGCTCCACATATGAAGCTATCCCCGTTGCAGGTCGCCCAAATTTGACCCGTGCTCGTCCTTCGCATGCGACCCTTCGTAACGTATCTCAGCGTAGTAAGACCCTTAAATTTAACGTAAAGCCCATCTGCATACATAGAATAAATAAATATAAATAAATAAAGACTAATGTGAGATTTTGTAGTTTTAATCATATTTTTACAACACCAACATTAAATTGTGCTATATTTTATATCTTCAGCATAAACATTTAATCATTCGATAAACATTTTTTCATTTATAAAATTTTCATATGTATTTCCTAGAACAACCACATTAGTTTTTAGAAAATTAAAATCGGTATTTTAATCTGTATTAAGAATGTTGGTTAGTTATTTTTGTTAAATTTTAAACTGATTTAATGATAGCTGTTAAACTTACATTAAACATTAGTTATTTCAATTTCAATTTGAGAAAAATCGATTTGAAACTGTTTGAATTATTGAAGATTGTGCGATTTGAATAATTGCTTCAGACGCGCTGTAATGTTTAACAAGGAAATAATTAAACGATTCTCTCTGCCCACCTGAATGTTTACCTGTCCACTTGTCAAGAAGTATTATTCGGACATTCTTGATTTACTACCGGCATTATCCCTCTGTCAGCAATGATTAGCTCTTCCGCGTGCTAGCTAGTTCCTTGGGGAGCAAAATAATCACAGTCAAGAATTAAGAATGTTAGATTAGTTTATTTCTTCTGGGCAGTTTATTTTGGGCATGAATTGTAATGACCAGTTTCGCCATTGTATTCTCGCACGCCACAAAACAAAATATTCTTTACACATTCACGTCTATTCACTTCTTCAAGTATTAATAATTTATCTTTTAATCTTTAAAGATCCTAGAAATGAGTATTAAATAGCGATAATTATTAAATTTGATAGAACAATCATTACGATTGGGATATCAACGATGTTCACCATGTAAGCAACATATATATTATAATAAAGCCGTATTCCTATCTGTTTTTTATTCACAATTCAATTAATATGTACAAAGCGTATACTGTTTCATAAATTAATTTTCATACTTAAAATGTACTTTTAGACACTTTTATTGTAGCATGATTTATATATATATATATATATATATATATATATATATATATATATATGTGTGTGTGTGTGTGTGTGTACTATTTATTCAAAAGAAATCTACATTCAATAGGTAACCTCATTTTCATCTTGCATCAAATAAATCCATTTGAATAATTAATTTCATGTTATATACTTTTAATTTTTTCTATTTGATAATATTATGTAAAGTTGATTTATATGTGGCACGAGTTTCTTTTCATTTTGAAATATTCAAGAACTAAATCTAAAACAAGGAACTCGCTCCACCTGTCATTGATTATTTATGATTGGGGTAGTAACCATATTAGCGGGCTCCCCGGTCGTGAAATACACTTAAATATGATATTTTGATTAATTAAAATTTTGTTTTTATTATTATATTATATTGAACCCAATATACAGTGATGATTTAAAAATTTAAAAAAAACATGACACGTGCGCCACCAGCGAGGATCGAAACCAAAAGGTTAAAATGTCCATTTATTTTTTCCTTTAACGTTAATGCATGAGCATTATAGACATCTTTTCTGCAAGGCTAAAAATTTAAACATAAACCAATTGCTATTACGTTACACATGCATATTCATAATGACGTCGTTTTTACCTTAAATATACCATATATATGAAGTTTAATGTCTGTAGACTAAAAACTGACAGAGGAGTTTGGTAGGCAATTTTTAAACTATATATATATATATATATATATATATATATATATAAAATAAAATAAAAATAAAAATTACAATTAAATTTACCAAAATTGTCCAAGATGGTAAAATTAAGGTATATTATAAATATTAAAGAATTAAATCTCAGTCAGATGTAAAAGCTCGATAAAACCAAATAGGAGATAGAGCTTATAATACGAGCAAACAGTTAATAAAACTTGTTAAAAAACACTTTGAAAAAGAGTTAAAAACATATTTAATCTTAAAAGGAAACACTTGATAAGTGGATAGTCCTTAATCTGGGGAGTTTCGAAGAAATACTTTCCTTCTCATAAGAGGGTAGGAATTAGCAAAAATGCGGGATCGGATTTTGCATACAAAAGTATTTGATGAAACAATAAGTAAGTCAAAGAACGCATACAGATGTATAGAAAGAGCCTTGTGTTTACTATAACCTTATTACGCAAGGATAAATCATGTAGAATATCTTCATGAATATAATTACCCGTAATAGTAAAGTAAATATGATCTTTCTATAAGAAAACCGAAAAAACTAATATGGAATTTATTAGTATGAATATTTAAAAAAACAAAAAACTATGCAACTTAACTAGATCTTCGGCAGCTGAATGCAATCCCACGACACAGATATAACAAAGTTATGTTTTTTTTAAATAAACAGAAACAATGGTTTTTAATATAAATACTAATAAAATATAGAAGTACAGATATATATATATATATATATATATATATATATATATATATATATATAAACTATTATTATTGAACACTCAGCAAATAGAGCAAAGGTTGTTTCGTGGTGGCGTTCAAGTTTAATGAGAGATAGGAATTGTTACCTACACTGATGATTGCGTAAGCATGAAACACGAGTATCTGTAGGTATAATAGAATAATTATGATTATCAACTCCCTTTAAGAATACTTAAAGATGGACATTGTCTGTGCAATCATAACTAAGGCAATCACATGCTTATATGCAATGTTAACGACTTCCGCTCATGCGAACACTAGATTTCCATCATACTTGCCCGAATTCGGCGTTTAATAGTTCTTAACTCCCTTCCTTCTCATGGGCATTGTTCGGTGGCCCTGTGATGGAAACTCAGCAAATGGAGCTCCGTGATATGGTTCGAGTCTCATGACCGGCAATGAATATTGCGTAAGTATAAAACACTAGTGTATAAATGAATAATTATTGTTAAATTATATATATGTGTGCGTATGCCGTATTGTTTATGTTGTTGGAATCATCAATAGATAACATAAAACGAAACACAGGCGCCTTTTTAGAATAATTTTATTTGGTCGAGTAGTACCACTTACTGGGAGGATAGAAATTTGAATTAGTCAACATGTAGTCAGGTTGTGTATTCCATAAGAGATCGTATTAAATTGCATGTATGTTTGATTCTACTGAAGTTTTAACACATCAAATGATCCCTCTCTTGGTGATAAAGTTATTTTCATGAATACATTCAAGTTCATCCAAGTAGACATTCAAGTTAATTTTCACGCAGGCATTCAAGTTGTCTCCGTATAGACACTCAAGTAGGCTCATGTTTTCTATACGAGTTTAATCATATGAGTATATTTTCAAATATCAGTCGTAAAATTAATTCTATTTTGCTCAGAATTAGGCATTTTTGTCGACCGGCTTGAGTCTGTTGTTCTGGCAAATGGGGTCACGTGGAAGTTGTTGGAAATCCTAAATGAAAGTATAAACATAATAGATTCTAAATGAGCACATTCAGATCAAAGGTTTGTGTTATTATCCAATTAATCGCAAAAAATGATGCACCAACTCCAATCCCTCTTGAACAAAGTACAAAAAAGATTCATATCTTAGATCCGGAACACACTATCTAGCCCCTCTCTTATTGCATCAATATTGCATTCCTGTTCTTGGCGTTACAAAATGTACTTTGACGGAATACTGCATGTCCACTCCACTATCAAACATAAATATCCAGGCAAGCAAACTAGCATCAAAATCTCACTCTTTAATAAAAGATGTCTTTTTTTTATCTTAAAATTTTAAAATTCTTAAAATGGCTATTTTAAATCGCTTGAAACTAGAATTCTTTACATGCTGGCTCGTTCCTCGACTGTATCAATATGTAAATATTAAAACGTACTGTAAAAAACACTTTATTACACAATCTAAATTCAGGATTCCCTCCAAAAATCTGGTTTCTAATCACAGTAACCCTTGAATATCAGTCGCAATATAATTAAAATTTAAAAGAAAAAAACGAAAAGAAAAATAAGTTGAATTATACGCGTCACACTTGAAATATCAATAACATTTTTTCCTACAATTTCTCAGTTTTGAATTATACTTTCTATTCCAAATATCCTTTGTTCTTTTGTTTTTCACTAATTTGTTTTACTGAATCTCATACATTATTTGTTAGGACGAGGTAGGCTGTTCTTTGTACTTTAGTCCGCGTAAACCTGTGAGAATAACCTCTACAAAAATAAGAAAACAAAACAAACACTCTGCCATTAACAAAACGAATAATCTGCCTTCAACCTCGTGTCGATCTCCAAGAAAACAGGATATTCATCAAATTCGAAACAAAACACACCGACTAAACCAATTTACCTTTTTTCGTCGCTTCAATTCTTTTTATTTCTTTTTCTCTTGCTATTTTTTCAACCACGTGTTATTTAAAATTCTGACACCTCCTACAGTCAAAATCTCGCACATTTATTTTCCACTTCTTTAATGGAAACACTAGCAGGAATCACATCACACCTCTGGCTTGAGTAGGCTTTGTTTATAAGATTAGCTCGACGGCCAAAAAATGAGAAGAATTTCAGGTTGAAGTTAAGGAAATTGACACGCGTAACTGCGATTGCGTAACCACAAGTATTTAGGTTCGTTTTTCTTTGTATTTTGTTTCTTTCCTTCACATTCGTACACGGGGTTTTCTGTAATTGTAGTTATAATCTTTATTCTTACCGATTAGAAAATGATTAGATTAAATTTATTGATTTGAAGCCTAATGACAGAGATTAATTTAAATATTTTCTCTCTTCTCTTATGATGAGAGGCATTAGGCTTCGAAATACCTAGGTATAAATAGTTTACTTATCTTACACCCTTTATATATATTATATATTCTATTTTGAATAAAAGATTAAGTTTATATTCATTAGCATATATCTTTATATTGTCGTTCTTTTATTCTTTACTTTCTATGTAATCTCCAGCTCTATGTGTTCAGCTTTGCACTAACCCGATAATTTACAACAATGAATTTCTCTAATTCTTTTAACTCTCCGATGTATATATATATATATATATATATATATATATATATATATATATATATATACCTTTTTCACCCGAAACAAAGCATATTGCCATTTTGAAACATAAGGGGTTACAGTGTGAAATCGTTTCTAATAGAGGACTGGAGTGTTGAACAGTGAGATGTTATGTTCACATTAACTTCAAGCTATAAAAGAGTATCCGTTTGTATATTACCGGTATTTATCGCAGTTTTGAATTAAATCTATATCTGACTATCTTAGTGTATTTCTGTAGTAATCAGTCACCGCTTATCAACGTCGAAAGGCAATTCGAAGATAAAGGTTAATAAGATAATAACTAATAAAGACTTCCGTTCAAACTTGGTAGAATATAATAATTAAAAAAGATGGATTAAGTTAGAGTCAGCTCAGATAAACTGCCCTGTGATAGAAGAAACTACTCACAAAAGTAATAGCGCACGCGTATGGCATGTTAACTGTAGAAATGGGGAAAAGAAAATGAAGTAAACGAACTTGTGTTTGTGACTGAATTATTTTCATTTGATGAATTGGTAAAGGATAGACAGTTAAGTGTTTGAAAGCTGAGATAATACATAGAAGCTGAGATTTGTCAGTGTAAATTACGGTCTTAGTGAAGATTATTGGAATTGTGGATCGGAAAATCGGAACGTTTATGGGTATCGAAATCGGTATAGGAATAACAAAATATTGTGCCTATTTTCCGATGTACAAAACGATTCTTTAAATTTTCATTTTTATTTAAGATTAAAATCTTTTACTACTGGTAGTTATTTTGAAATTATAAATATCTATTGATTTAAAACTACCAACAAACTAATATCGATAAATCATTTCCAATAAATGTATTTTTACATTTGAGAGATTAGTTGCACATGTAACATGTGTTTTTACAATAATCAGGGAAAATAATAACTCTATAGTAAAATATTTAGAGATTTAGAAAGAATCGGGATCGGGAATTCAATACGGAATCGGTAATTGTATCAAAATCGGGAAGAACATTGGAATTATCACATCACTAGTAAATTACAGGGTTAGTAAGGAAGAAGTATGCCAGTTCTCCTTTCGGAATTACACAGATAATTCTTTGAAAGGGAATTATACACTTGGAAGTAATACTTTGCTACATGTGCACAAAGTAAGAAATGCAATAAACGATTTCACTGCTAGACACCCACTCTAAATGCCTGTTATCAAGCTTCGCGAGCAGGAAACTAATTTAATAAACCCCACTTATAAGGAGCAACGTCATTATTCGATTCGAGTCGATTTTTTCCAAGTTCTTATATAATAAGGCGCATTTTCTTTGTTCTGCAATATTGTGTATTGTAACGTCTTAAGTATTATATGCCATGAGTTCTTTACCCAAGATCGGTAACACCCAGTAACGATATTGAATAAATCCATCCACGTGCAATATTTTAGCTCGTAAGTAAATAAGGCCAATGTAAACTGTCATCTTTAAGAAAAACTATTACATTCAACTGACCAAAGAGAGTTTGAACAACCAGTTAAGGATACGTCCTCAACAATTATTCTGACGGGTTGGCCCTTACGGTAATAGCTAACCTGCTCTGTCGATTGAGGAATTGTCCTGTGCATATCAAGGTGATGTACGCTTCTACGCGTAACCTACTCGCTTAAGAAGGATATAGTTTATAGCTAATCGCCTGAAGCGCTCCTATCGAGGAATGGCGATGATCAGGCATTTTTTGTTGTGATTGATTGCTTTACTACTAGTAGATATTGCTTCTCCAGAACGTCGCATCTTCCCATGGTAGAAGAAGAATATATACACACTTTCTTTTGAACTTTTAAATAAAATTTATACTTCAGATTAAAATGAAGTGTGTTTCTGCTCGATTTCAGAGTGACGTCATTCTAGGTATAACCTCATCCCAAATGAGAGGTTGGCATATTGCTGATCGATGAACTCGTTACGACTGGGTTTCGAGCAACATTATTTTTCTAATGCTTTCTTAGAACTTTTAGAATAAACTTAGTAAATATTTAAATTAAAGTACACATTTGCAGTAACTATAAATAGTAGTATGATTTTTATAAGAGTTTTTTTAAAATGAATTTTATTATACATCAGGATCAGGTTAGAACAAATATTTCTTATAAGAAAAGATTATTCACTTTGATTTCAACATGCTTCTGCCCAAGTAGTTGAGAAATAATTTTATCACTCTCGACCTTCTTGAATGGCATTTATGCTTTACATAATGTGAGGCCCTGTCGGTGGGGCATTAGAATACGCCGACTGCCTCCCTTCAGAGTGTAAAAGTCCCTCAATGGGGGGGCCTGGATATGACCTTAAACTATATCCAGTGGTGAGGCCCCAGCTTGTGGGCTTTGGGGAGTGTGGAGCCACCCTTTGATTACCATTGCTCCCAGGTCCACTCTGACCCGGAGTGGTAGTACCTGTTAGGGTCCCAACTATGGGTTAAATAGAAACCGACGTGAAAACAACAAATATATTCTATTAAAAAAAAATTTCTTCCAAATCTTTGGATTCGGCATTAAATAACCCGAAAGGAGTTGATATGCCGTAAAACAAAAACAACCAACCAACCAACATAATGTGAATTCTAACTATATTCTTGCCGCAATTCATGTCGGTCGAACGGTTTGTTCATTGCTAATGGAGACCGATATGGTTTCGTTCCCGGGTTCGAATCTCCCGACCGGCGGTAATCCTGACTCCCTGCACTGATTATTCCCTTAAAGATGAAACATAAGTGTTTGTAAATATTAAAAATAATTATATATATATATATATATATATATATATATATATATATATATATATTTGGGATGAGATTAGTAGTGGCAAAATATGTTTATGTATGCTTTCTCAGATCTGTTTAAACATGCAGCTTATCTAGAATTTGGCCGGGTTCAGTTATAGATTAGTGTAAGAAATGGCATGTTTCGTTATAATAGGTTCCTGTTTTTCATTCTTAAGCCTGCTCCTTTTGTATTAGTCTGCTCTCTCGAGACTTAAAAATCCTTTAGTTTTTATTTCTCATCAGATCTTTCTTTGCCTATTCTGCTTATCCTAACATCGGTTCTGTTTATCGCTGTAAAACTTTTTTCAATCCTGGGAGTATTTTCTATTCCTAGAAATCTTCTCTTAGATGATGCACGCAGTATTGTTTTCTTATTAGAGTTAGTGCATCTTTGTCTTATTCAAAGGCTCTTGCTAAAGTGCAGAAATGTATCTGTTATTTGATTGACCTTACCATTTTATTTTCTCTGTAACCTCTCTCTCTCATTAAAGTTATGTCACTAGTCTCATTTTTTAAGCTATCATTTCAGAATTGCTTGATCTATTTCCTACGATTTTTATTCAAAGTCGTTCGACTCGTTAGTTTAGTGGTTTCTATCGATTTGTTGTTTTCATACGTCATTGTTAGACAGCTTGTTATTGCAGTAGCTTCTAACCAAAAACTGCAGGTTTGCGGAATTCTTTTCGTGTTTACTGTTTATCTCTTAACTACAGCCTTAGTTATTTCAAGAGTATAGTCAATAGGCATCGCCTGTTTTTGCGTTAAAGCCTGTCTTGTTAGTTCCTTACAGCAAGCAGCTTCACGCTTTTTCTCAAGCGATTTCCATTCTAAATCTATCCACAGATGCATATCGCATAACCAGCATCAGTAGTTAACTGAAAAGACTACTTTTTAAACAAACGAAAACAATCTTATATCCTTAGTTTTTCAAATGAGACACGGATTCACTAGTCATAGAATGACAACAATACATTTAAGGTCTGATAGTGGATTCGTACGGATGTAGAAATAGAGAATAGCTCCAGGTGTAGAGCAATAGAGATAACCGATTTTACGGGATATAATGACACAGCGTGTTATGTCAGAGGAGCTATGGCACGCAAGTAAAAATATTGTTTCCTATAATGACCAATGAGAAAACCGGATCAAATTTAAAATAAATATAAATTCGTCTACGTCTTCCGGTAATAGTTATGCATACAAATGGTGTTCACGAAACCGTGAATTATTATTTTAATAATATAAACATTTCTTTTCGTTTATTCTCTTTGTAGGTGGAAATTAGACATTTAAATTTTTTATTGTGTCTGATTATTGGCTATTCATGCAGATATCATCCCCACCGCCCTCTCAAGATTTTGAAAGTCAAACTCTAATCGCTCCCTGTGACCAATCGTGTGCATTTTTGTATAGCCAATCTAGATCAAAGCATTGCCTGTTTTGAAAATAAAGTATAAACTAAAAAAATCATCGCTTCACAGAAGACGTATATCAATTTTAAAATTAATCATGATTTACGATTTGTATATGCTCGATAAACACACACACAAATATATATATATATATATATATATATATGTGTGTGTGTGTGTGTGTGTGTGTGTGTGTGTCTGTGTGTGTTGGAAAACCCGACATTGTCCGGAATTGAATGAGAATCAAAAAATATTCAACCCTTCCAATACATTTATTTTCATCGATATCGATGAAATCGCCAATTTTTTTCAACTAAGCCCCTTTATTGTCTGACCTAACTGTTTCTTCTATAATTGAATTTTTTCAGTTATCGATTTCGATACTCATAAGAAGCAGGCTGAAACAAAAACTAGCTAAGAACACCCCCAGACATAAAAGCTACGTTTGGAAATAACGTTTAATATAACTTAACCCTGTCGTTTTGTAGACTATAAGGAACAGTCTCTCTCACACAGAGACAAATTGGCTTATATATATATATATATATATATATATATATATATATATGTCTGTAGATATATATATATATATACATATATATATATATATAAATATTGTCTGTCACTAGCGCGCTTTATTTTCACAATTTTAATTAAAGAGATACGAGAGCCTGCGTTTATCATCTATCATGTTTTCTTAAGGGCGGGCATCTGATCTAACACTATGTTCAGGTTTATTTAGGAAATGGCCACAGTTGATAGTGTTTTCAACTAACATATGTCGTCTTCAGGCATGTGGTTATGATATTGCAATTAATTAATATTAGCGAATTTATTAGGTAAGACTACGTTTAAAAGGTTTAAAAACATTTAAAGATTCTTTTTCGGGGTTAGTTCAGGGTTGATTTATACGATCAGATTAATAGTGATTTGAGGATAAGGATGCGATGGCTGCAGTTACAAATGTTCATGATGATTAGTAATTTTTGCAAAAGTTATTTTTATGTGTGGGCGGAAGAGTGTGTGCTCAGCCGTGTGTGCACGCGCGCGCGTGCATTTTAATCTTGGTAAATATAAATATCTTGGGAAGATAGATGATATATAAGGCAAAAAAGGGGGCTGTCTTAACTATACCGACACATGAATTTTTATTAGATTCGAATTTTCTAATGGGTAATTTTATATATATACACACACACAAACACATATATATATACACACATATATATATATATATATATATATATATATATATATGTAACATGTGTATGTACATGTACATACAAGGCGTGAAAATTGTTAAACAAAATGTTTTTACTATAGGCTTTAAAAATAAAGTTACAAGATTCAATTTGAAATTTATTTATCTTCAAAGTGCACTTTTATAAATTTTACAAAGTAAGGTATAAAAATTTAATACCTTACTTTGTAAAATGTATAAATGCGCACTATAGTAAAAACATTTTGTTTAACAATTTTCATGCCTTGGATGAAATGCTTTTCTAACTTGTATCGTATCTTTTTAAAATTATATTTAATTTAATTTATTAATTTGGATTTATAAAAAAATAATATGGTTTTCCATGTATTTATAAAAACTCTCCTACTCTCTATCTCAGTTTGTATTTCATCTCACACCACAACTCATTTTTGCAACCCCCTCTTTGTATTATTACAGGTCTGAATATTCTCTGTTTCAGTTTGTATTTCTCCTCACGCCACAACTCTTTTTGCAACTCCCTATTTGTCATACATGTATGAATAATGAGAAAATCTGAACTTTTTAACAAAACGTTTAAAATTGCTTTCTTAGATTATTTTTTAAAACTTCTTTCAGAATAGAAAATCCTTACAATTTAATAAGGAACATATTTCATATAGGTTTCATTAACAAATATTCAGTACATAACGAGAAAAATAGAGATGAAAATTTCAAAAGGAATGTATAACTGGTTACGCTCAATAGTAGTCCTCGCCAGCGAAAGTCTTTGTTATTGGTATTCTATTAGTATTATTATCTAAAACATTTTGTGTCCTGCTCTTTCGCGCGAGGACTAATACACTTGATAAAAAGAAGTTGATTTTTTCCGTTATCCTTTCGACACTATCTGAAAACAACGAGACAATTCCTATGAAATTCTTTAACACTTACTATTTAAAGCGTGTTTCACATTTCGTTCCTGTTTATATTTTTAAACTCATTTTCTCAATAAAATAATCCCACATAGGTAGTGAGAAATATTTTCCTCATTAAATAAAGTACTACAGAATCCGAAATTACCGAGTATTTTATTTATGATCATTCATAACTAAATGCCACATATACCTGCCATTACTTTTGGAACATCAATCGTACAAAAGATTTTTCTCAAAATTAGCAATTCCCTCTCTCTCTCTCTCTATATATATATATATATATATATATATATATATATATATATATATATATATATAACTACTTCATTTACTCACATAAAATTAATATACGAAAGTATAGATTTATGCGTAAACTTTAAGTATTTACTTCAAAACTGCTCAATACGTAGGTAGAGCTAGTTAGTAATTTATAAAATAAGCCTGAAGAATCCTATAGTGGATGAAATATATATATAATCCACTATCATGTAAAAGAAATTTTGCTTGTGTATGTGGGTATGTTGAGAGTTCGTTCTTTACAGACTCATAAGCGACTGGGTTACTTTTTTTATTTCTTACGAAGGCATTTGATGTTTTGCATCAAAAGTATCGAAAATCGATTACTAAAAAAATCAGATGAAAGAAAGAAATCCGATTTTTACTAAAGTTAGCATATACGATATAATCATTTTGACGCATAGGTTCTCGCCAGATCCTCAAAGTTAAGCAACGATGAGCCTAGCCAGTACAACATGGGTGACCATTTGGGAATACTAGGCGCTGTATATACTGCACCGGAACGTAGACGTTTTTAAGTTGGTATCGGGGGCGTGTTTAATCCATTGAGAGAGGCATCCTCAGTTTTCATTAAGACATGCATATAGGAGAAAGAAAAATCTGATCGAAAACCTGATTTCTACTTTCTGTTCTGTCTTGTGGCAGCCATTGCACCGACTAAGATTAGCAGTTGTACCAAAAAGTCTGGTTTATTGCAGAAATCCTTCGCTACTATAAACAAATCATGTGTGTGGATTGTTGCACAACTTTGTTGATGTTGTGGTGGAGCGTATACGTCGAAATCGATGGAAGTATAATATATCTTCCCCCCAAAACCCCTGGACTTCATGGATGGAGATACTAAAACTTGCTGCTATGGTTTCATCTGATCTGAAACAACAGCAAGGGGAGACGATTATATATATATATATACTAGCGTGGGTGCCCGGCGTTGCCCGGGTGTTTGGAGGTGTGTGTTGAGCAAACGAAAAAAAAGTGAAAGTAGAAAGGCAGGTTCGAACCCTACCGCGAAGAAGGAAAAGAACGGGAAAAACGTGACGTCTTTGCTGTTACGATCATCACCAAACCTGTAGTGACGCAGGTTTAAATTAAGGTTAGACAATTTTCTACAGGGGGGTCGCTTTTTTCGCCGATATTTTTTAAAGTTATCCTCTCCTTTAGATTGTTTAGCCTTAATTTGAACATAACTCACTTCAGGTTTGGCGGTGGTCGTCACCGCAAAGACATAAGGTTGTTTTCCCCCCGTTATTTTCCTCCTTCCTTTTTTTGCTCAACAGACACATCCAAACACCCGGGTAACGCCGGGCTGAAATGCTAGTATAGCTATAGAAGTGAACGTGTCCGTTTGTGTGTGTGTATGTGTGTGCATTTCGCTATGTAATAACTCTGTCAATTTTTACACTACAGACTCGAAATTTGATATACCGGGTACTGTGATTTGGGAAAATCTTTGTGATCAGTTTTCGGCCAGAAATTTGGCTGCTAAGGGGTCAAATTTCAACGATTTGACCTTTGAGAACTCTACCAAACTCCTCCGACAATTTTGGGTCTAAAAACTTGAAATTTTAGATATAGGTTCGATACATGGATCTAACACAATAACTTTATTTTAGCCCAAAACAATAAATGTTAAGTGATAATAATAGGGGTCAAATTAAAAAAAGTGACCGCTTTTTTTTTTTGCTCAACATACACCTCCAAACACCCGAGCAACGCCGGGCACACATGCTAGTATATATATATATATATATATATATATATATATATATATATATATATATATATATATATATATATAAGTGAAAATGTCTGTATGTGTGTGTCTGTGTATGTACATTTCCTTACGCAATAACTCTGTCAATTTTAAACCTACAGACTCAAAATTTGATATACAGCGTTCTGAGATTTGTGAAAATCTATGTGATCGGTTTTTGGACAAAAATTTTGCGATCAATGGGTCAAAGTTCAACGATTTGACCTTTGAGAACTCTACCAAACTCCTCTTACAATTTTGGGTCCAAACACTTGAAATTTTATATATAGATTCCTTGGACACAGATCTTAGTAACTTAGTTTGAGCCTAAACAATAAATTTTAAGGGGTCATAATAGAGGACAAAGTTAAAAGAATTGACCGTTTTTTTTGTTTTTGTTTTTGCTCAGCATACACCTCCAAACACCCGGGCAACGCCGGGAACCCATGCAAGTATATATATATATATATATATATATATATATATATATATATATATATATATATATATATATATATATATATATACAATTGACGGACTCTCCCGTCGATTTCGATGTATGAGCTTCCGTCACAATAGCTAAGTTGTTCAGAAATGCACACAGATGATTTATTTATTGTGGTGAATGCTTTGTGTAAAACCAACCTACACATTTGCTATTACTGCTAAACCGTGTCGATGCAGATGACTGCCACAAGACGAAGCATTCAGTACAACGCAGGTGTTTACATCAATTACCTTCTAGATGCATGTCTTTACTAAGACTGGGGGATCATCTCTCCTAGTGATTTACTGTGCCCTCAGATATCAACCTGGAAGTTTCCACGACTTTACGCAGCACATACAGCGCCTAGCCTTCTCATATGATCACCCATCTGATACTGGCCAGACTCATCGTTGCTTAACTTCAGTGATTTGCGAGAACCGGTGTACCGTATATATATATATATATATATATATATATGTGTGTGCGTGTGTGTGTGTGTGTGTGTGTGTAAATATATATATATATATATATATATATATATATATATATATATATATATATATATACACGCATAAATATTAGGTACGTATTATTTTCTGTTTGGACTCTATTTTTTTCATTATTTTGCCAGAGATTTAGTAAGTAATATGTCGAAAATAGTTTTGTTTTACTTTCATGTGAAAGGAAAATATAAAAATTCATCATTGAATTAATTTTTTTATCAAAGTTTTAAATTATATATATACATACTAGCATTTCAGCCCGGCGTTGCCCGGGTGTTTGGATGTGTATGTTGAGCAAAAAGAAAAAGTGGTAGTGGTAGTAGGAAGGTAGGCTCGAACCCGTACAGCAAAGGAGGAAACGAACGGGGTAAAACCTAACGCTTATGCTGTTACGACCACCGCCAAACCTGAAGCGACATTTTTAAAATTAAGGCTAGACAATCTAAAGGAGAGGATAACTTTAAAAAATATCGACGAAAAAAGTGACCCCCCCCTTTAGAAAAGTGCCTAGTTGAAGGTGAAGATATTAATGTTTTTAGTCAATTTTTTGATATTTGTTGTATGAAAGGTCGAACTTTAAAACGTTACTGATCTACGTAAAAACCGTCACCTCGATTGAAAGTTTAAGGCAGACATGCAAACAGACATACATACATACATTTATATATTGCTAACTAAAGATTTTCGACCCAACTGATGAAGAAGCTTGCCCTATCTCTGAATACCCTTTATGTAAAATTTCAAATATTTAGACCAGAAATTGTCTGAGTAATTTGGAAGAGACCGCAGAGGTCATTTTTTTTAACTTTGACCCCTATTATGACCCCTTAAAATATATTGTTTTGGGCCCAAATCAAGTTATTAAGTTAGATCCATGTCCAAGGAACCTATATCTAAAATTTAAAGTGCGTAGACCCAAAATTGTCGGAGGAGTTTGGTAGAGTTCTGAAAAGTCAAATCTTTGAATTTTGACCCCTTAATCGCCAAATTTCTGGCCAAAAACCGATCGCATCGATTTTCCCAAATCTCATTACCTTGTATATCAAATTTCGAATCTGCAGGCAAAAAAATTGACAGAGTTATTGCGTAGGGAAATGTACTCAGACATACAAACACACAGACACGCTCACTTTCATATATATATATATATATATATATATATATATATATATATATATATATATATATATATATATATATATATATATAATGTGTGTGTAAAGAAAAGGAGATAGAAAAGGTTCTTTTGACGTCATTCGCTATTAAAAATCGTACTGGAAAGACTTGATGGGATGAATTATTTTGAATAATTATTAACTTTACAAGTTCTCCATAATGATAGCCGCGGGAAGCGTTTTGACGATCCTTCACTCTTAACGGGCTCTTTAATCGAGATGTCATAATTTCATTTAGACGTTATTAATTAAAACAGTTTAAAACATCTTAAAGGGACACAAAAATGAATATTGACGAAATAGATGTATGACTGAGAGATGAAATGTAAAATACGATCGACCCGATTTGAATAGGAAAATTAAGGGAATTTTATTACTATAATACATTTTCCTCTTCATAAAATCAAAACACATTGTAGTGTTTCAAATGACCATAATGTTGAAAAGCAGGAATATCTATACTTAAATGTACTTGTTAGTAAATATAATAATCTGTTATTTAAGATTATCTCCGTTTTAAAACCGTATTATCCGCGCGTAGAAGGAAAATAATCGATATAATAAGAATAACATTTTTAAAAGTAGACATCATACAGAGCGAGCGTGTATTATTCTAAAAACCTTCTATAGATTAAGCAGAAGCTGTACTTCCACACACACACACACACACACACACACACATACATATATATATATAAATGCGGGGTGAGTCACGGAAAACAGATGATTTTTAACCGTCCATTGCTCTCGTTCGTAAGAGATGGGAAGTGAGGGATGTAATATTTAAACCTGCTTAAGATGCCGTTTAGTTTGCTGTCATTTGTTTATCTTTTACCTTAATTTTTTTTTTAGCTAGTTAGTGATTTTGAATTGCTTTTCTTTTTGTTTAGTAAATATTTTTATGTACATTATAAATTTTTTTTGTTGGAATATTCGCATAGTTGTGCTTTCCTAAAAATATCCATTTACCGTGACTCACCCTGAATATACACATACACACATACATACACAGATACACAGACACACACACAGACACACACACACACACACACACACATATATATATATATATATATATATATATATATATATATATATATATATATATATTGATGTGTCTAAAATGTTGTTCTAGAGTTACATATCATATTGGCTAATACTGTAGACATAATACATTTTTATGTGCCATCTGGTTTTTATAAACTTTATTTATATAAAATTTTGGTTCAGAGGGGGGAAAACTGCGACACTTTTATTATATATAAGGATCTCACATTTCTTGTATTTGCAATTTAAATATAAAGATAGTTTCATATTCATAACTGGAACAAGACAGGCAATTCAAATATAAACGAAATTTTATTTGGATCAAATATCAGTGGATTAGAGAAAAGAATTATAAATTTTATGAGAGGTTAAATGAGTAATATTTTCAGGATTAGCGGGTATTTTGATATATGATTGTCGTAGTACTAGTTGTTTAGTCGTTTACTGTATATGTGTTTTTAAAAAAACGATAAATATTAGATTTATTTAATATCTAGAAGTATTCAAAATATTGTTGATTAGATTACGTTGCAGTTTTCTAATATTGATAATAGGGAACTTAGTGTGTAATAAATATTGATGAAAATTGATCAAAGCGAATTCAATGAGAAAATTACTTTAGTGAATAGTTGGTACTATGATCAATTTTTTTTTAATATTAATGCAATTAAAACATTAAGAAGTGTTTCAAATAAAGATGATATTAATGGCAATCGTATGTATATTTGGTATACTGACAAAATAAATATAATTAGTTTTTTAAACTCTCTTCGTTTAAAGAAAAGGATGCTTGGCATTGCCCGCGATTGAATGATAATCAACAAATTACACTCCCATATTTTTAGTCATCGAAATCTATGAAATCCTCCATTTTTCAATCAAATCTATTAATTGTCTGCTCTATCGGGAACCCATCACGGTGCGCCGAGGGGGGGGGAGTTTCACATGACTCCCAGCAGTAACTTTTTCTAGAATACATTGCAGTTTACATTACGCTGTAGACAATTTATGAAATTAATTTTATATAATTGCTTCGAGTTTAGATTGAAAAGGTAAAGTATTATGCTCCAAAAACATTCTTTTCGCCCCTGTCATATCAAAGATCCTTCCGTTGATTTTATATGTCAAACCTTTCTGCTTGTGTGGTAATATAGCTTCTCAAATGTACTTGTGATGTTACGCTGTGTAATTTGTTTAACGTTGGGAAAAATCGCCTGTTCCTTCTTCTATCGGATTATTTCGATTATCGATATTTATCGATGATAATACGACTTAAAACCTATCTAAGCACATTGTTAGGCACATAAAATACTTCCGTTTAAAATATCAGGCCGTTTTTTGAGTGCATAGGAAACAAACTCACGCACACACACACACACACACACACACACACACACACACACACAAAGGGTCCTTTATATAATAGTAGTTTAATAGTAGGTTACAAATGCTGAGCTTATTTGTTTATTTAATACTTTTATCTATTCAATAGCAAGGTGTAAGGAGAAAATGTTAACATGAGTTCACATATACATTGTGTATGTCTTATCTTCATCCGGGCACTTGCTTCCCTTTGGTCTTTCTCCACTCTAATATTTTATTCTATTTCTTTTCATTCGCTCATAAAAATAGTCTGAAGGTTTGTTTTTTTTTCCTTCGGTCTAATTCGCATTGAACATACGCAATCGCACTCTTCTTTATCGAGCTACTAAGAGAATATTATTGATTATTAGTCAGTTACTCGTCAACAAACCATGTCAAAATGAAACAAAATAAAAACAGTAACTGCTAACATCCGTCCATCCAATGATTTACTTTAAAATTAAGTGTGACAGACCGACGATAATGCGACGGGAATTGTAGGCTAACAGAAAATACTATTCTAAAGTTTTTCGCAGCAGACCAATAAAAATGATAGCCTACCTTAAGCGTGACAGATCAACGGAGAGATATTCATATTTAAGAATAACATGAAAACATGTGCTAATTATATCCTAACGTATCAGGCAACCGAAAGTTATATTTCAACGTTAAGTATGAAAGTAAAACGACAATGGTATCTCAGATAAGCGCATAATACAAACAGCAATTGTATATCAAATTTATGTGAAATAGACTGACGGCAATGATATTTCAAACTCAATTATATTAGAGTAAGGAAATTGCATTTCAAACTCAATTATATCACAGCAAGGAACTGGTATTTCAAACTCAATTATACCAGAGCAAGGAAATGTTATTTCAAACTCAATTATATCACAGCAAGGAACTGGTATTTCAAACTCAATTATACCAGAGCAAGGAAATGTTATTTCAAACTCAATTATACCAGAGCAAGGAAATGGTATTTCAAACTCAATTATATCACAGCAAGGAAATAGTATTTCAAACTCAATTATATCACAGCAAGGAAATAGTATTTCAAACTCAATTATATCAGAGCAAGGGAATGGTATTTCAAACTCAATTATACCAGAGCAAGTAAATGGTATTTTAAACTCAATTATACCAGAGTAAGTAAATAGTATTTCAAACTCTATTATATCACAGCAAGGGAATGGTATTTCAAACTCAATTATATCAGAGCAAGGGGAGGAATAGTATTTCAATCTCAATTATATCAGAGCAAGGGAATGGTATTTCAAACTCAATTATACCAGAGCAAGGAAATGGTATTTCAAACTCAATTATATCACAGCAAGGAAATGGTATTTTACACTCAATTATACCAGAGTAAGGAAATGGCATTTCGAACTTGGTTATACCAGAGAAACGGAATGGCATTTCGACTATATGCTGAAAAAGCAAACTCTATTTCAAAGTTAACGTAACAAACTAAAGAAAGGAGTGGCAACCAAACCGACGTACAGAGCATCTGATAGACATTTGAGGTCGCCTCTAAATGTCTCTTACACTGGAAATCGATAATGATTCTTACATCACTTCGCACCTGAAACCACTCTTGGATCACACCTTTATTTATCCGAACTTATTCAATTTCGCTTAATGTTACACGGCCACCAAGCAGTTTCCATTAGTTCTATTTTTTAAACAGAATAATGAATAAAAAATAATCCTCACAAGTAACTGCTGTTTCTTTTTTAACCTGTATTTCTAATCGTTCGTAAGAATAAATTATTCAACCAGAGCAGTGAATTATTCTGAAGCTTTGCAGTACAGCTGTAACAAAAGCTTTAGTTTTTGTAGACGTAATTCGATAAAAGGTTTTGATTTTCACTAAATCGAATTTTGAAAACTGAACGAAAAATCGAATGCAATGCGTGGGTTGAATACATTGCTTTGCAAAAACAATCCACGCGTTTTCACTAGGTTGAACTTACATTTCCGATTTTCATCTTCTTTTACATTTTTTTCATATTTTAAAAGTAGCAACTTCGGTTAAATACACCGTATATAATACATTGTTCGTGTTAAGGAGATTGTTTTTTATTAACCAAAAGTGTTTCCTTATTTTCGCGTTTTTGAATAAGTATAGTGTACACTTCAGTTACTTACCTTTCATATACACACGCATATATACATACTCTCTCTCTTTCTCTCTTTCAATTTGTTTAAGTTTGTATATCTATACTCCTGTAAATTCGTCTGTATTTTGTGTACATGGATATTCATATTAAAACCCCTATTTTCTATTTATTTAAAAAGAAAATACAATTTTCTTATATATGGGTTATGGAATTGCATTCACTAGCAAAAGATCTAGCTAATTTGCATATTCTTTTAAACATTCATTTTAATTAATTCCCTATTAGTTGCTTCGGTTTTCTAATGGGATAATCATCTTAAGTTAACTATTACATGTAATTATATTCATGCAGATATTCTACATGAAGTAGTAGCTATTGGTTCATGTTTTAATTTTTAGCCTTGCATAACGCTGTCACTGACGGCAGAGGCAAAATAAATTGTGAGTTGAAGGTTTTGGTTTCGATTCTCAGTTTTGGTGCATGTGTCTTTTTTTAGTACTTTTTAAATCATTACTATATATTGCATCCAAAAAGTGAAAATGTCTATCTGTCTTTTCTCTATGGTAGTTAAGGAAGACTATTGTACAGAAAGGCATTACTTTACATATTCACACTTTTTAATATATACATACGCACATAATATTAATAACAGTACATAGAGCCCAAGCAAAGTCGGGCGGAACTGCTAGTATGAATATATTTCTGTGTGTTGTTCCATCTCTCTCTCTCTCTCTCTCTCTCTATATATATATATATATA
>NC_136489.1:68993320-69040820 GCF_053919585.1 Euprymna scolopes | reverse complement strand
TTCATCCACTCTAGGATTCTTCAGGCTTATGCGCATAAGCCTGAAGAATCCTAGAGTGGATGAAACGCGGAATATTCAGTGTAACTTAATAGCCATATATATTTTATAAATTACTAACTAGCTCTACCTACGTATTGAACACTTTTTAAGTAAATATTTAAAGTTTACGCATCAATTTATACTTTCGTATATTAATTTTATATGAATAAATGAAGTAATTATATATATATATATATATATATATATACATATATGTAAACTTATTAAAAAAATGTTTACTTTTGATCTGCACATTTAGCGATGAACAATTTAGTACACATTTAAACTCAACAAACATATGAAACTGCTATTGGTATTTAATTGCTTCCTGACTATGGCAAAATGTGACAAAAGGCTGTTTTTATGTAGGGAATAAACCAACACCTTAAAAATGGGCACTCTGGAAGTAGGCAAAAATATAAAGTCTTAGTTTCCCCTACATTCACTTAGGATAAATTTATTTAAGTGTTAGCATCAGAAAAGATATTTTACTTTGATGTGAGCCCGAAGGCAATACAAAATTGTTATTTACAAACTGATATATGGCAGATTAACTTACATGCAAATGTAAACGTGATAGGCATATCGTATTCGAGGTAAGATGCGTCCACTGCATCTGCGTACCGAACGTATGAATCAATTTTTTACTACGTATTTGACTTGATCTATCGAATAAAACAGGCCTCTCGCCAGTCAACCTTTATATCCACTTGAGCACGTCCATCCTCAATTAACTATGAAACGCCATTTCAAACTAGTGTGGTTGATATACTGACCAAGGGCCTTAGTCTCAGTTTTGTTTTGTAAAGGAGATAATAAATGTTTTCGTATATTACAACATCAGAGCCCCGAAAGACGCATTCCAACCGACCTCGATTGTCCCGTTTCTATCTATGAAATAATATGACATTACAACGAGGAAATAGCGAATAAATTGTGATATATATATTCATCCAATTCATTTATGAAACATATCTTTACATAATTAAATGTCTGTTTTTATTTAGCAAAGAATTGTGTTAAGCTGTTCGGTGAACTAAATACATGTACACGGAATTAAATGCATTATGTAAACATTTATTTTGTACGAGGATATTGATAAAATAATAATAAAGTATGTCATATGGTTAACGCATTGGTGGTTGGTGTTAATCGCAACTGACAAGCGTGTTAACAAAAATAGTAAAGCCATAGCATCACGGTAACAATCACAAAATTGATTGCAATCTAATAATATGATCGTTTAAGACATTTCGGTTTAAAAGCAAGAATCTCAATAGTTAGACAGGCAATTATTGCAATAAAAACGTGGGTGTTTGATACATGACAGATGGTAAGATAAATTTAACTTTTGCTTTACAACTTTAAGTCAAGCAAGAGCTTACTTTCAATTAAACGTTTTATCTATGCGTCACTATAACAGACACAACAATTTTAATCCATTATTAATATATTACCTATATTTTCTGAATCTGAATTCTATTTGTTATTGGTGGAACAATGTCTAGTCTACGCGGATCACAACGACTTCCTGTTATGTTTATTATAGTTTGATAGATCGGTAGCAGTCATCGGATTGTAAAGCCAATGCAACCGGATGTGACGTATTAGATATTTTTATTGGGATTGACCGCACGCGGGTAAGGTGTAATACAAGGTCGTTATTTTTTTTGTTTTAATATGATGATCATGAGCATTTGAAAACTTTTATAGAGCATCAAAAAAAAGTGACTAAGACAACAGATATCAAAGAATTATCTACCTATATGACTACTTATCTATGCGTCTCTCTCTCTCTCTCTCTATCTATCTATCGATCTATCTATCTATCTCACTCTCAACATGTAAATATATATAAATAAAATTGTCTGTGTGTGTCTGTGTATGTGCATTTTCCTACCAAATTGAACTGCCAATTTTCAGATTACAGACTCGGGATTTGACATAAGGGGTATTGACATGATGAAAATTATTTTTAATCAGTTTTCGGCCAGAAATCTGACTGTTAAAGGGGTCAAAGTTCAACTATTTGACTTTTGAAAACTCTGCACAACTTCTCTGCCAATTTTGGGTCTAAACACTTGAAATTTTAGATGTAGGTTCCTTGGACATGGAGCAAACTTTTTTAATTTAATTTGAGCCAAAACCAATAAATGTTAAGAGGTGATAATCGGGGTCAAAGTTTTAAAAGTTTACTTCTGCGGTCTCTATAAAATTACTATTTTGTTTTTACTCAATTTTTTATCTAAACATTTGAAATTTTACATAAAGTGTATTCAGACATATGGCATTTTTTAAGCGGTTTTGGACCGAAAATTAGGCTTCCAAGGAGTCAAAGTTCAAATGATTTCACTTTTGCGTTGTCTAGTAAACTTTTCAGCCAATTTTGGGTCTAATCATTTGTAATGTTACATAAAGGGTATGCAGATATGCAGCAAGCTTTTAAAAAAGTTTTTGGGCGAATATTTGTCTGCCAAGAGGTCAATGTTGAAAGGGTTGATTTTTGCAGATTCTACCAAACTTTTCTGCCAATTTTGGGTCTAAACATTTGAAATTAAGGATGAAGATTACCTGGCCATGAGTAAAACTTTATATATATATATATATATATATATATATATATATATATATATATATATATACATAATATATATACATATGCACATAAAGTTATGAACAATACATAGGGTCCGAGCAAAGCCGTGATAGACTGCTAGTATATATATACATATATATATATATATATTTATATATATATATATATATACATATGCATATATATATATATATATATATTGACTAATGTTAGCATGAACTAAAACGAATGTTTCTTCAAAAGTGTCCAATGCGTGTGTAGAGCTTTTATAGAAATGTCAAGACGATATATGAATAATGAAGAACTGTTAGTCGATCAGAGTTGACTCCTCACAATGTTTATGTAATTAGACAGGGAAAGAGAGAGGGTTTTTAAATATGGTATTTGAATAGGAAGGGGGCACTTTACCGCAGCAAATATTTTTCTTGCTTGTTAAGATTAGACGAACCATCAAACGTAGTGTTTAACAATTGTTTCAAATTAGAAATGTTAAGTTAATTTTTGTATTATTAAGTTTACGATTATGGGTAGATTTTCTCAGATTCCATTCCAAATAATGATTAAAATATACAGATATCTGATGTTTGTAAGACGCGTTTATGTTTTTCAAGCCTTAAATTCAATATTTTGGATAAAATAGCAAAAGGAAAACAAGCAAATGACACATTTCTACTTACACGAGCAACAAATTGCAAATATATTTATTCCCTTATTCTTGACAGAAATATGTGACATGATATACCGAAACAATTGTTGGTTCGCTTAATAAACTGTTCTTGTTACTATGATATGTGTTACATACTAATCACGGTATAGCTAACTACACAGAAATCAAAACAGATCTATTCGTGACAATTACATACTTATTAACAGTCATACCTTTTTTATACGTAGAAATAATTTGCCAACAATGGTTACGTATGGCTGATTGGTACGGTTTGACTCCAAATGAGCATATATTAGGTTAGATTGCGAATTCATTATTTTGATCACAACATAGAATTATTTGAAGTGAGATTGATACTTACTGAAGATAATGTGGACACGCGTGTAATATATTGTTGTGATTTATAACGGATTCATATATTGTATAGTAATGACTAAGAAGAAAGTCACAGAAAAATTGATCCAAATCAAATATGATTTAATACATTTCATGTATGTTTACTCCCCGAATATATTGGAGCTAACATTGAAATATGAGAAATACGTAACCACTAGCCCCTAAAACGGCATCTAATCCGTATATATGTGTGTGGTGCCTTTATTGCAATTGAGATCAAACGAGTTTTTTTCTATGCTCCAACATAATAGGTGAACTTTTAAATATACAAGGTTTAAAAAAATAATTCAATTATAGTGTTACGTATTAATGGCTAAATTTTCCTTATGTTTATCATAACTTTGTATAGTTTATAACTTTATCTACTTTATAATGTAATATATTCTCTAACTGTATATATATCATAACTTTATTTACTTTATAATGTAATATACTCTCTAACTGTATATATATCATAACTTTATCTACTTTATAATGTAATATACTCTCTAACTGTATATATATCATAACTTTATCTACTTTATAATGTAATATACTCTCTAACTGTATATATATCATAACTTTATCTACTTTATAATGTAATATACTCTCTAACTGTATATATATCATAACTTTATCTACTTTATAATGTAATATACTCTCTAACTGTATATATATCATAACTTTATCTACTTTATAATGTAATATACTCTCTAACTGTATATATATATCATAACTTTATCTACTTTATAATGTAATATACTCTCTAACTGTATATATATATCATAACTTTATCTACTTTATAATGTAATATACTCACTAACTGTATATATATCATAACTTTATCTACTTTATAATGTAATATACTCTCTAACTGTATATATATTATAACATTATATACTTTATAACTGTATGTACACATACTATCATATCTCATATCTTGATCTATCGCATATTAATTTGCTACTGAAAGGGAATTAATTATCAATATTTTCCAACCGTACATTTAACTTTTATTTGTGCAGTTTTGTTGAAGGATTATAAAACTGCGTCTGAAAAAATTATGTATTCTTAATCGAAATGGTATTTTCACAAGAGTTTTGTTAATTTTTATATTTTTGTAACATATCAAGTCGTCGATCGCTAATTCATTTTTATTCACCTCTTAGCTTTAGGCAATATTTTGTTCATAATTAAGCGATAAAAATACATTTTGCTGCTTTTACACAAAACTTTACTTTTTTTTATACGAGGATACAAAATTAAAATCAATATTAAAACAATGCTATTACATTTTTAAATTAGTGTCTCTGTCCCTTAAATTGCAATAGAACAATATTAAAAAAAAAGATGTTCAACAGACACTTTAATTTCATTTAAGTTTTCAACACTTTCCTGTCGCCATCGATCGTTTTTATAGTCAATTAAAGAAGGTCGTCATTTATTAGTGAATGAGAGGTACCTAATTATAACCAATTCCTTCGATATATTTCACACAACGTCCTTAACATGTTAATCAACTAATAATATTACTGATTGTAGCACATAATTAGACTGCTTATTGTAAATGATTTCTTTTCTTTATAAATATTGAGATACTATTCGGTTATTTACATTTGAAATCAGTGAATATATTGAGTATTGTTAGGTGCTGCATCAGGGTAGACATCTTGAATTTGATGCATCACCCGTATTTAGAAGCTGGTTTTCAAGTGAATAATATAACACCGATCATGTGAATAATCGCAATAAACAAATGATACAAACTAATTGTGATGACCGCATAGTCTCCTATGAACATTCCTAGAACATTTTGACAAGCTAATCACTTGGATGCGGTTCAAGAGATTATATATGCAATCCTCTTTTCGCAAGCTCGTGGTCTTACTTAACCAATCATAGCCTTCTATATTACTTAGCCTTCTTATTACCAAACAGTATATTCAATTCGGTTAAGGAAATAATCTATTCATCATATACAGAGCCGCTTTCCGTGTTTTTGTCCACGTTACGATTAAAGATAATCTGGATTCGAACTTTATACTTTTGTAAACGTAGAGTTCCATAGAGGGAAACTTTAATAATATCCGATATACGTATTAATTAAGAGAAAAACAGTTCTAAGTGCAATAATTTGTATCAACAATTTCTACGTTTAAATGTTAAATGCAAGCAAACATTAATGTTTGTAATTTAGGACTTCATCTAGTTTCCTAGTACTCGTGTTTGAAAAGCATCAGATACTTACGTGAGAAACCACGTGAAGGTTGCCAACATATTAAGTCAGAGTGATTTATGGAACGAACTGGAATTGAACTTTTAACATCGAAGTCGTCAGTCCGTATACTTGATCACATTCACCGGTAGTACAATAAAAAACACACATTTATGTTTGCTTGCATTTAACATTTAAACGTATGAAATATTGCACTTATAACTGTTTTTCTCTCTAATAATACGTATATTTGATGTTAAGTTTCCGTCTATAAAAGTCAACGTTTACAAAATATTAATAAAAAAATTATTGACATAACGCAAATCCTTCTTTTGAATTTGTTGGTAAACAGACTTTTTAGATAATGAACAAAATTTTTTAGATGAGGATAGATTATTCATATTATTTGGATTCTGCGGACTACAACTCTCGTCTTTAGTGGTATTTTCATAAACTTTTGGTCGATGTAACCTCCGATATTTTTCATGAGTATTTTGACAAATTCGAGAATTTTCTCTCGCACTTGGGCATCTTTACGGAAAAGATTGTAAATCTATAAACAAAAACCAGTTAAAATTCATACTAGAATTGTCCACAAGGGTTCGTGGCTTAGTAAATTCAATTGTAAACTTACACTCTTCTGGATGTTGAAGGTTCAAATCTCAATGCAGGTGATATTCAAAAAATGCGAATTACTTAGGGCTCTATCATAGTTTACGGAACAGTAGTTTGCTTTCCCCATTGTTAAAAAATGGTTCCGTTCGAAATTCTGAGCAGTATTTCGAGTTTGACAGAAATATTACAGAGTTTAACAAGAATGTTAGCGGTTAAATCGACAAAAACGTTGTGAACAATAACACTGAAGATGAGAACAATAATTTCGTATGTGTTTTATTATAATATTAATATAATATGCATGGACCGTGTACATTAAAATAAGTATATCATTCTAATTCCAAGGGAGATATATATCTATCTCTATATATGTATCGAACCTTTGAAATAACCTTTTCTTTATCTCTCTCTCTCTCTCTCTCTCTCTATATATATATATATATATATATATATATATATTATATTGTAATTCAATGAATTTCAAAAAACTCTCATTAAAATGAAATGAAGTGGTTCAGTTTCATATCAAAAATTTTTATTACTCTAAGCAAGACAAATAATGCTTTAGAAAATTAATCCCCTTAACCTATAGGGTTTCGATGTATACCATCTCATCAGAGGAGAGAAAATATTAGCAAATACTAATAAATGTATGCACCCTATTTGCTAAAGTCAGTGAGACATGGAAAGTCACAGCCCCCAGCCCAATCCCAAATCAAAAACAATTTAATAAGAAGAGAAAAGTAAGACGTAAAAATGCCATTTGGTTCAATCCTCCTTTTCAGCTCGAATGTAAAAACTAACATTCCAAAAGAATTTTTCAGAATAGTAGAAAAATCTTTTAAATACCCTCATAACTATATTACCATATTAAACAAAAACTCCATAAAAATCTCATACTCCACAATGCCTAATCTAGCACAGACAATAATTTCGACAAATAACAGGAAAATTAAACAAGCGCTGGATATACCAATTGACCTAATACCTAGTAACAAAAGTAACTGCCAAAATAAAAATGAATGCCCCCTTAATAACTATTGCATACACAAATACGTGGTATACGCCTGCACAGTCACGCAATTACCAAAACATGCAAACAACCAATCAAACGAGGAAAACAATGAATATAGTCGAAGCGTTCAGAACGCAAGCATACACAGGGTAACATATGGTGAGAGCTATAATAATGATAACAACAGAAACAACAACAGCCAGGCTAACGTATCCAATGATATAATTCCCAGTGAAGACCAGTTTAGGATTAACCAGAACCCAGGCAATGAATCCCCAGGCCCCATTTTTGCCCCCCCAATATAGGACTCAATAGCAATGGGACCGATGAACAAATAAACAGTAATAAAACAAGGAAAACATTCACGTATATAGGTGCATCATCAAGCTTAATAAAAATAAGAATCTCAAACCACCTACATTCCTTCAGAAATGAAAGATCTCAAAACAATGATAATAATAGTGCATCCTTAACTAAATTAATCAACAGCCTAGAGGACAAGAAAATTCCATATTCAATTAAATGGAGCATACTGAATAAATCTAGATCATATACCCCAGGGGATAAGTTTTGTAATCTTTGTATATTCGAAGCAGTTAACATCATCACCTTCAACAAACCCATAATAAATACCAACAATGAGCTAGTGTCCAGATGTAAACACAAGAAAAAAATTTAAATACAGTCATCTTAAAATAAAATAACATACACTCTCTGTATAGATGATAAATAGGTAAAAACAAAGGACTAAATACACACCAGTCTTGACTAAAATCTAAACTATTACTTTGCTAATATAATAATGTTCATTTTCTAAAGATAGGTACTTAATCACCTCTTATAACCCATATAATAACTTTCTCTTTTTGTATATATGCACATCTTAAGTAGGGCCTTACTATAAGCACATTAACATACTACACTTTAAATCTCTTACACGTAAATTGCACTTTAAGATCTAATTATAATAGTATTTCCAAAAACATGTTAGCTTCCCAATTAAACAATTACAAAATTTCGCCCCCATCTACTAACCAGAAAAGGAGTAAAAATTCCCCATTGCAAGGTAATCCCCAGATCAACAGGTATAAACAAGAAAGAACTATACTCAATAATGCGTCATCCCTGTTGGTACTAGGGTAATTCAAGTCTATAACCATAGTTACACAATATCACTCTTTTCATCTTATTAATGTTAAATTAGCAGTGTAGGGGTTAACATTATCTATGATAAACTTAGGTAAGTTACCTACACAAATTATTGTTACAATTAATAGTGTTAAATAATGGTATACTTTCTTTATGTCTAAATATATACTTTTGTATATATGAGGGTATATCTAGGTATATATGAACATACGTGTTATATGTAGGTATATATGGGCTTAGATGTAAGTATATATAGAATAAATGAGCGTATGTGTGTATAAATTTTATGGTTGCGTGTATGTAAAAATATATATTGTATGCGTGCATGCATGTGTACGTGTGTATGTGTATGTATATATGTATTCATGTATTTATAGGTAACTTTGTGTGTATTTGAATGCAGTTGTAGAAAATTTCCCCATTTAAATATTATTAAATAGCATAATGTTATGGATATTACTGATTTTAAACGTTTTTCAGTAAGATATTATCATTACTTTATTACCTTTTTTTAGCTTATTTAGCATTGAACTATTACCGTAAAGATAAAACGTTCCATTAATAATCTTAGAATTGGTTTCACAATTAGCTCATAAACATTAGTATATTCTAAACCTTATGTCAATCCTCCGTTCTAAGGGAAATATAGATTCGTATAAAATTAATAATAATGAGCACCTCATGGACAGTATATATAACTTTAGTTGACGGAACAAATATGATTTAAACTGATAAAGAGATTTGAGATGAAACTAGGATAAATCTTGATAAAACGAATTATTCCATTTACGTATTTGGCCCATCATTTTATTTTTATTTGTATTTCATTTTTGTTCTTATCTCTATTTTCTTCTTGTTCCCCCTCTTTCCTTCCCGAACCAAGTCTCTATATCTAGTATAAGACCTGACCTCAATTAAGCAACCGGTCAAACTTTATGATTCTTTGAATTTATTTGAAGATATATCTATTTATATATATGTATGTATGTTTATGTGTGTACATGTATGTATATGTATATATATATATATGTTTATATATGTGTGTATATATGTATATATATGTGTGTATATGTATGTGTGTATGTATATCTATATATGTATATTGTGTGTATGTGTGTGTTTGTATATGTGTGTTCATGTGTATATAGGGATGAATATGCACATATGTTTCACCCCACTTTCTACACTCACCATTACCTACTCTCCCTAATATTAACACCTCGCCCCACTAAAAATAATATAGACTTCTAATGAAAATCATTCAACCAGACTTTGAATCATTATCGCTGGACCCACAAACAAATTTATACAAGCACTTGCCCGATTCGGATATCTACACAGCTATGCGAATTACCCAATATATAACTTGGACCTTATTACCAAACGGATGTAAAGAACGCATAACATGGATTTTACCAAGTAAGCTGGATCTAAAAAACCTTTCATATCCTTTTTCTGCAAATCATCATGCTACAGGACTTTTGATAAATTTATTATTTTAACTTTGACTTCCCATGTCTCACTGACTTTAGCAAATAGGGTGCATACATTTATTAGTATTTGCTAATATTTTCTCTCCTCTGATGAGATGGTAGACATCGAAACCCTATAGGTTAATGAGATTAATTTTCTAAAGCATTCTTTGTCTTGCTTAGAATAATAAAAATTCTTTGATATGAAACTCAACCACTTCATTTCATTTCAATGAGAGTTTTTTTTTTAAATTCATTGAATCACAATTTAATTTATTTGCTCTATCTTGCATATCGAGAAATTCCTGTTTAGATGGGATAACTTATAGAATATTACTGCCATTAATACTTTGTAAACCTTACAATCTCACGTTTCCATATCCATAACAACTGATTGTTAAATAAAAACTATTCTGAAGAGTATATATATATATATAAAGAAAAGGTTATTCCAAAGGTTCGATACATTTAAAATCAATTAAATAATGATTGTGTAAATATATAAATAAGAATTTAAGCCATGCGAAATGACTCAAATATTAAGCAACATGATTAACACACATATATTCGATTTCCTCTAAACGGCCATTGTAGTCTGGCAAAAGGCTAGTAAATATTATGCATGTATGTAATAAAGTGAAACCGATTTACTTGACATGGCATCTTTTTACCTACAAAGTCACATTCAGATTAATCATTTTCAGTTTTGAACGTTGATCGATGTTGTTTTAAAACATGGAATTTTATCCGAATAATTTTGTTCCTGAAAATATTTAATCCGATTTAATACCTTTGAAAATATACTTGTCCTTTGAGGATATACTTGTCCTTTGAAGATATACTCGTTGATTCTGGATCGGCCCGAAAATATTTTAAATTTTTTATGTTAACATTCAATTATTTTTTATTCATCAATGCTATTATCTTTTGCATATTACAAGAGAAACTGACTCCGAGTGGGTAAACGTTTGTAAATATCTGGTAATGTATATTGTTTTTTGTTTATTATAATGCTGATGATGACTCATTAATTCATATAAATCGTATGATAATGGTCGGCATTCGTTTCCCCGGTATCTTTCTAGTCAGAATTCTTTCGAGAAATACATCGGTTACCAATGTGAACGTTGGCAACAACCCTAACTGAAAGTGTTTCTGTGGAGCTAACTGGATTCGAAAACGGCACTCCCAAGTGTTTTCTGTCGTCAATTACTTAGACAGCGTCATCTTCCATTGCTATATTTGGGAGGGCATCCAAACATACTAACAGAAAATGGAAAGTGCTCGCCTTAACTCCAATCTCTGCCACCCCCACCCATTGTCAAACTTTCACAAAAACACTCTACTAGTGACTAGCTACATTCACTATCAAAATTTTTCCCCACTTTCTATCTTTGCTTATTTCTAAATGCAGATTCTATGAACAAAGCTTCTTTCCTGGAACGGACCGCATGTCGAACACTGTTCCATTGGTCTGCTTCCCGGCTGATTACAATACGGTAGCCTTCAAGTCCAATGTGAAGAAGTTCTCGTAGATTCGTCCCATAAATAATCAAAATTCTACCTAATCTAAGCTATTAACATTTACTAAACTACGATCATACATTCATTACCCTTTATCCTCAAGTGCCCTTCGGGCCTTGATAATAGTAAGTCCCTTATGAAAAAAAAATTGTAACGTCGTTAAAATTTTTCCGTCAAAGCATAGTGCACCTATTCTCTGCAAAATCGGTACGAGTTTCTGTCGGGATTGTCACTCATACACTAGCTTGTCCAGTCACGCAGCAAACGTCCATAAGTGAAACTGTTTTTGTGGAACGAACTGAATTCGAACTGGGCACACATAGAATGACAGTCTGTCTTGCTAATCACAGAGTCATCGTCGCCTCCCTGCTGCTGCAGCAGCCGAACATCATTCATTCATTTTCTATGAATCAGAAGATGATAAATGTTTGAATTTGTTTCTAGAATGACATCAATTACTTGCTTGAAGGTTGCCAACATCTCTAAGTGGATGTTTTTCCGTGGAACGAACTAGACTCGAACTTGATACACACAGGTTGTTAGTTTGTGTCCTTAATTACTCAGACACAGTCAGCTTTTAAGTGCTGCTAGTTCGTTTTCTTTATGGTAATATAGTCCTGAGACAAATTAGTAAAAAATGGGAAACATTCGGCGGGAATATCTCCTTTTAAAAAAAATTCGGTTAAGATTAATAAGAGTAATTATTTTTATTTGATTTGAATATTCCCAAAAGACAACACAGAAGTAAAAATTATTTTATTTATGTTAATGCAAAGTGATTTACGCAGTTTAGTGCAACATTGTATCGCCATATTTGAATAATTCAAACGCCAACGTCTTAATCTGTTTATTGAAATCACTAGATTGTCTCTGGGACAAATACGATTCGTCTTTGTTTGCTTCTATTACTCTGTATTATTGGCACACTTCCATTATTTGTATTGGAAACAGAAAATATACGTTAGATTTCTATAAAGATTAAGCAATTATTTATACATAAATGTGCATATATATGTATATTCATATATCATGTATATTTATATATCATGAAAATATACATATGGAAATTAACCGTGGTGTAATTGACTTCACATAAGTATATGTTCATCGGACTTTATTTCATATAAGTGTATGTTAATTTCTGATCACTTACTATTTGAAGTAAATACTGTAAATATAAGCGAAGTAAAAAGCAATAAAAGAATTTAGCCATAATGCATTTTTAAATAAATCGGTGACAACCTTCAAACGGCTCAGTCATTTGATGTCCCTATCGGATGGAATAAATTTATAATAAAATTTGTCCAAATGTGTTGATTATTTATATTTTTATTAATTTTATTGTTTTGCTACACATTTTTATCTATTACTAATGATTTAATACAGAAACCACTATATCCATTATCAGCATATTTTATATATATATATATATATATATATGTGTGTGTGTGTGTGTGTGTGTGTGTGTGTGTGTGTAAAATGTTTTTTACTCTTGATGGGGATGTGAGACGAATGGATTGTCCAATCATTTTTATAACCAACGACTGTGCTAAACAACCAATGAAAACGTTTCAAAATTATTATAAAAATTGTCGAATTTTTTATTCAACCAGTTCGCCGTTAACTACGACACGGACCGCATTTGATTCCTGGCCGCCATCTTTGTTACTGCTCTGAACTACGCCGCCATCTTTGTTCAACACAATATCTCAGAGCTTAACAGGTTAACTACACCACGGACCGCATTTGATTCTTGGCCGCCATCTTGGTTACTGATCTGAACTACGCCGTCATCTTTATTCAACACAATGTCTCAAACTTTAAAAATTTATATATATAAGTGTGTGTGTATATATAGATATATATGTGTGTATATAAATATATGTGTATATATATGTAGCAGTTTATAAGTGACGTGTCCTATGGGTGCGTATATATATATATACACATATATAAGTGTGTGTATATATACATATACATATATATGCGTGTATATAAATATGTGTGTATCTATCTCTCTCTCTTTATATATATATATATATATATATATATATATATATATATATATATTAAATTGTGATTCAATGAATTTTAAAAAAACCCTTATTGAAATGAAGTGGTTGAGTTTCATATCAAAGATTTTTATTATTCTAAGCAAGACAAAGAATACTTTAGTATATTAATCTCCTTAACCTATAGACTTTCGATGTCTACCATCTCATCCGAGGAGAGAAAATATTAGCAAATATTTATAAAGATATGTACCCTATTTGCTAAAGTCGGTAAGCCATGGAAACTCAAAGTCATCATAATTAAATTATCTTTAAATTATCAGAAGTCCTGTAGCAAGAGGATTTGCAGAAAAGGATATGAAAAATATAGATCTAGATTGTTTGTTAAAATCCATGGTAGGCGTTCTTTACAGTAGTTGGGTAATAAGGTCCAAGTTATATATTGGGTAATCCGAATAGCTGTGTAGATGTCCGAATCGAGCAAGTGTGTGTATGTGTATGTATATATGTGTTGATGTATATATGTGAACATGATTTCCACTCCATTTCCTACCATTCACCACTACCTACTCTCCCTACAACTAACTCGCCCCACTAATTATAATATTGACTTCTAATGATAAGGATTCCACCAGACTTTGAACTATTTTCGCTGGACCTACAAACAAATTTAAACAAGCACTTGTCCGATTCGGACATCTACACAGCTATGCGGATTACCCAATATATAACTTGGACCTTATTACCCAACTACTGTAAAGAATGCCTACCATGGATTTTACCAAGCAATATGGATCTACAATTTTCATATCCTTTTCTGCAAATCCTCTTGCTACAGGACTTCTGATAATTTAAAGATAATTTAATTATGTTGACTTTGTCTCACTGACTTTAGCAAATAGGGTACATACCTTTATAAATATTTGCTAATATTTTATCTCCTCGGATGAGATGGTAGACATCGAAACATTATAGGTTAAGGAGATTAATATACTAAAGTATTCTTTGTCTTGCTTAGAATAATAAAAATCTTTGATATGAAACTCAACCACTTCATTTCAATTAGGGTTTTTTTGAAATTCATTGAATCACAATTTAATTTATTTGCTCTATCTTGCATATCGAGGAATTCTTATTTAGATGGGATAACTTATAGAATATTACCGCCAGTAATATTTTGTTAAACGTATAATCACAGGTTTCCATACCAACTGATTGTTAAAAAAAAACTATTCTGAAGTATATATATATATATATATACATATATATATATATATATATATATATATATATATATATATATATATATAATGTATCAGTTTATCAGTGACGTGCCGTATATGGTTTCAGTCCACTCTTTTACTCCAATTCCCCTGCTTTTTTACCAGTTTCTCCAGACTGTTTCTAATACGTCTGACATAATCTTATCTCCTGCATACTCTGTATTAATTTTAGTTCTCTGGCAAACTTTATATATTTATTCAGATTATCTGCCTTTTTGCCATTCATCGTATGTGCACGTTTTTAACACGTGTCTTTTTCTCTATTGACTATTATCGTGTGCGATCATTTTGTTTGAATCTTTGTCCGTTTTGACTCTCGTTCTAGATGTTTTACAGTTCTCAAATATTTTAATATTGAAGTTTATTCTTGTACCATTTATCAGTACAGGAATTGGTCAAATCCCGCTGACGCTTGTTAAAAAAAAATGCTCCCTGTTCCAGACCCGTATCGAGGAGGTGATTGAGACTGAAAGCGGCTACCTTGAATAAATGTCAGCTCTACTACATAATCAAGTTACCTGAATTGATTTTTTAATAAAAGATTAAAAAAAATAAAGCTGCAGTCTTGTTTTCTTTAGAACGACAAATTTATTGTTTCACCCTATACAATATATGGCGTAAGTAAATGCTGACTCGCCTATTTCAACAGACAATCTATATATCTATAAAAGTGAAAGTGTCTACACAATAACTCTGTCAATTTTAAGTCTACAGATTTGAAATTTGATTTACAGGGTAGGGAGATTTGGGAAATCTTTGTAATCGGTTTTCGGCCATTAATTTAGCTGTTAAGCGGTCAAAGTTAAACGATTTGACCTTTGAGAACTCTACCAAACTCTTCCACCAATTTTGGGTCTAAACACTTGAAATTTTAGATATAGGTTCCTTGGACATGGATCTAACTTAATAGCTTGATTTGAGCTAAAACCAATAAATGTTAAGGGCTCATAATAGGGGGCAAAATTAAAAAAAAATTACCCCTGCAGTCTCTACCAAATTACGCAGATAATTTCTGGATCTATACATTTGAAATTTTACATAAAGGGTATTCAGAAATGGGGTAAGCTTTTTAATCGGTTTGGATCGAAAATTTGAGCTACAAATATATAAATATGTGTATGTATGTTTGCATGTCTGCCTAAAACTTTCGACAGACGCAACGGATTTTCACAAGATCAATATCGTTTTGAAGCTCTACCCTTCAGACGACAAACACCGAAAAAATTGGCTAAAAACATTAATTTCTTCACCCTGAACGGGACACTTTTCTACAGGGAGGGGTTGCTTTTTTCGACGATATTTTCGAAAGTCATCCTCTTCTTTCGATTGTCTAGCCTTAATTTACTTCCGGTTTGCCAGTGGTCGGAACAGTAAAGACGTCATGCTTTTTTGACATTCTTTTCCTCCTTCGCAGTACGGGTTCGAGCCTGCCTTCCTACTACTACTTTTTTTTTTTGCTCAACATACACCCCCCAAACACTCGGGCAACGCCGGGCACTCATGCTAGTAAGAAATAAACGTGTATAGTGGATAGCGTAACAAAATTATGACGTATTCCATCAAACCAGAGGGAGTGAGAGACTGGGCAAGATATTTTTTATTACGTTGTGTGTAGACGTACGGACATTGACCCAACGAGTCACGGATGTACAACTGTGGTTATGAAAAGGAAGCAAACTGGATAAGTTTGAAAATGATATTTGGAAAAGGTTGGAATCCAACCCAGTAGGCAAGTGTTAAAAGATACTGGATATTTAATCCTAGGAATGCAGTCGATTGTTTATTCTTTTAGAAATAATTGGAAATTAAATGTGTCAGTTAACAGAATGGACTACACGAGTGTAGAAATAATGATATACAAAACAGGTTAAAACGATACAATTCAATTTAGGAATTTCTTTTGATTACCAGAGTCGTGTAAGATGCGTGTGTAAAGCGCACGTGTAATTTGAAACGTGAGTTATATTGGTTGACAACACCTCTGACGTCATCAAGAAAGGAGATTCTCAGTATATTGATACCGGGTTCGGCGTTAGTTAGTTAGGAGTGAGAGCTGAGACCCCATGGGAGGCGAAGGAGGGGAAGAGAGACTATGTAGCCATAGAAGCTTGAATTCCTGAGTCATCACTCAGCCGGCTGGATGAATAAAGAGTCATGATTACATTGTAAACTGTCGGCATTTCACCAAATGAAAAATTAAATGCGTTTTGTCTATCAGTCTAAAAGAACTGTCTGTCCAGTTCTCATCATCATAAAGTAATGACTCCCTCCTCTATATATGTTAAAATCATCATCATCATCATCATCATCATCATCATCATCATCATCATGCACTCAGTGCTGCGTCATGTCTCTCAGCTTCGTAATAATAAAATTAAGTCCCCAAGAATTTTCACAGTCGTCGTCGAAGGATGGCTGGTTTGCGAAAACATTAGCAACCGTCATCGAAAATCGCACCTATGCAAATTAGAAAGTGTACGCGACAAAAAAGTAAAAAAAGAAGAAAAACGCCCCACATACTCGGAGTAAAGCAAAGCGGAAGTCGAAGAAAATGGACATGTAAAGTCTAAGATAAGAATATGCTGGCTGGACCCTGCATGCGGTCGGAAGAAAGAGAAACGCGTGTTAGACTAAAATGAACAGGTGACAGCGAGAAACATTTTAAGTGATACCGAAAGTAATGATTGTAAAAAAAATGCCGACCTGGATTTTTATTTATTTCCTTTGTTTGTTCGTAACGGCAACATTACATATATTTGCGAAACAGCAAAGTAGATATTCGGTATTTAGTTTTCGTTTCAACTTCGATTTCATAAGCTGCACCAGTGTAATGCTAACATCACTCACAGAAATCTAAGAAAAACATCAGAGAAAGTGAAACAGTTGTTGGTTTTCCATTTCAAGTATTTAGCCATTTCTCCTTTAGATTTATAAGCTCGAGGGTACAGAATAGGTATTTTACTTACTTTATTATTTGCATGGCTTCGCGACATCGTGAAAATATCCGACCGATCCCATTTTCTATCGCGACCCGAGGGTTGTGAATTCTGATCCAAACCATTATTAAATCAGCGTTGAATTTACAACTTTTGGGAAAAGGGTTTCTTTTCTTTCTGAATCGAGCTGAGCATAAGAAACAGAGAGAGTGATGAAGAAAAAGAAGAAGGGAAAGTGAGTCATCAGCCGTTTATATATTTTCACTTCCGTAAAGAACGGAATTCAGGTAGTTAAGGGAAAGTCTACCTCTTTAGGAAAAAAGTTTTGGGTATGTGATTTTCTTTACTAAGTGTTAGTTGTTGCTGGTAACAGCGGGATAAGATTTAAGCAACATGTTAGTAGCTTGACGAGAATTTAAAAAAATGGCTACATAACTCCAACTACAATAAAAATATTGGTTTCTCATTTTAATGAAAGTTTTCATACTAGCTTAAAGGATAGGACGAGTCATAATCAACACATTATTATTATTATTATTATTATTATTATTATTATTATTATTATTATTATTATTATTATTATAATTATTATTCATTTTTTTAAAAAGAAGTAAATTCCTCCCAGACAAGGAATGGTTTGTAAAAATTTCAACCGATCACCAGAAGCAAAAGAAATATTAATTAACTTTGAAACATTAAAAAAAATATCAGTTTCTAAAATTTATTAAAAACAAAATAACCTAAATAATAGTAAAACAAATTGAATTTGTAAGAAGAGAATACGAAAATAATTTACATTAAAATTGTACAGCCGTAAACGAGTGTATCCTTATTTTTATCGGTCTTGTCCGGTCAAAAAATACGCTTAAATATAGTTTAAATTATGCAGCTTTTGTATTTATTATTACAGAGACCATTCTCATTATATTGTACCGATTTTAAAAGTTCTTAAAAATAACTTGGGTATCATCAGCTTCAATCGAAACTAAAACATTTAGTTCTCTAACCGCGTTCCCTACTGTTTGAGCTATCGACAGGTAGGTAAGAAACATTTAAAATTAAACTACTTCAAACAAAGAATGAATTTACGCATATGCAAATGTAATAGACATATGTCGGCGAGTTGAAATGTACATTTTTGCATTTCAACATGCCGACATATTTCTCTATGCGTCATTCATTCATCCAGACATTAGTTTTACTCGTTTCAAACAATTTTCGGTGCACATTACTGATTACTAGGTTAATGTCAGTGTTATGTGACTAGTAGTTTAAGAGCTTATCGGTTAAATATTTTCACAAAGTTACAAACACATACATACATCTACTGTTATATTTATTTATATAAACTTCAAGATGTACGAGATGGCTTCATTTTTCTAGTTTGTTCCACTTACGTTTAAGTGTAGCTTTTTTATACCGAGTGTGTAGAGAGAAGTAAACGAGCGCCATTTGTTGTGTCTTTCATATGACCTGACCGAGAATCGAACATTTGTCTCCAGAACATACTAATTAAACAGTCGTCTTTTTTGATCAGTCACCATATGAACAAGTGTTTTCATTAAATTATGTAAGCATAGTTGTACTTAGTAGCAATATTTGAGACGGTAAAAAGGGTGCGTTCATATTTTTAGTAACTGAGATTATTAGCCAGGATACTTTAAGTTTTCTGTTGTGTAACACATCAACTATTTTAATGTTTAAATTCGTACAAACTAGTTTTTCGATCTTGGGATGCTGATATTTTCTCCTGTATTAGATGAACACATATTTTAAATTTGTAGTAATTATACTACATGAACTATGTGCGATGGGCAGGATACATGTTCATATCGTTAGATATTTGTTACATATTCAAGATATGCAAATAAGTTTCGACGTATTTACATAATTACTAGCGGTTATCTTAAACGCGTACTGTACTTCAAAATACTGGAATACCACAATTCATATGCATGTATTTATATTTCATTTTATGTTTAAGCGAAGTATTCTACATTAGACTCATACGTAATGCGTTTGTTTTAAAATATTTTTTGTCAGAAGCTATCGGTTTTACTCTGAGTAAAAATACGACTGCCACGAATCCTGTTCTGATTCAGAATGATGCAAAAATATTCTTACGTTATTCATATAAATTAAAATAAATCTATCAACAGGTATCAACAACTTGGATACCATTCTGTGAACTATTAATTGTTTCCTAGGATTTAACATATTGAAAATCTTATCTTCTTCTTCTATCTTCTATATAAATAAAATGAACTCATTTTTTCCCGTATGATTTTGACATTATTAGGATTAAAAATCAAGATATTTCATGCAAATATAATATGCACAAACGGCAGAACAATATCTGAGGTGTGTTATAGGCTTATTATTTCTCAAATTCCTCGATAATCTTAGATTTCTATACTTTTTCTGCTGAGAAGTCACGGCCAAAATCGGTTAAGATCAATGGAAGTAGTAAAATATTTTCTCTCTAATAAATTCCTCCTCCCCCTGCCACCACTTAACACCGTTTGGGGATCGTTCACAAGGAACTGTTGAGAAGAGAACACCGGTTTGGCTTCGTAGTTCTTTCATGTGAAGTTATTTAAAATCACTAAACTAAGCTGCAGTGCTCTGTGGCGTAGTGGTTAGCGTGCTGGACAATTAACGTTATATTTTCACGTTCGCGCCGACCTACCGTAGTCGTTTTTGTTTGTTTGTTTTTTTCCTAAACAACTGGAATGGACTTTTCTTGGTGGCCGAACTGTTAACGTTGCAGATGTCTTTTTTTTTTGTTTTTTTTTTCACACTTTATTTTCCTACTTTTACTCATGACTCCGGGTTTGATCCTTCCTACTTACCTACCTTAACATTTTTTAAACCCCCCCGTCCCGGAAACAAACACTCGGGCAACGTCGGGTACCCCCGCTAGTGTAGAATATTTTTCATTATTTGTACATATATCATTACCTACATATGTGCAAAATGTTTCAGCTGTGATTTCTCTCAGATATCAATCGTCATTAGGCTATTAGTCTCAACTACAATAGCATCATTGTGTTAGATTTCGAAAAAAGAGTTGGCATATGCGTGCATATATGTAACCAGTTATGTTAGCATAAAAATATATTCAATAATACAGCGCTACTTGTTATTGAGCAGTGTTTTATGATAATTAGTTTCATTTGATTAACATCCAGGGATAGACAGTAAAACAACCAATTAATTGTTTTAGATAAACATTTATGTGTTGCTACACATTCATAGTCATTGTTTGTTCAACCAGTAAAAAGTAACTAGAGACAGATTCAGGCGATATTACTAATACAAAAAAGAGTCCTTAATGAAAATTGGGATTTTTTTTTAATCCGCGTTCCTGTTCTACCTTTATATTATTAATGTCGCCGTAAAATGCTTCTGATTACTAGTTACTGGCTGACCGAAACATGCTCATGAATGTATAGCGACATATAAATGCTTATGTAAAACAAAGAAAAAACAGAAAAAGTATACTTCGGTATTAATATCCTTAAATCACATTCTTACATCATTTGTAGACATTTATGCTGATGACACTACCATCTATGGTAGCACATCTAAGACAGTAAACGACCAAGTTCTCTCCGATTCTCTCTCCTCTGATCTTGAGCACGTGGTACAATGGGGAAAGGTGTGGCTGGTTACTTTTAATGCATCTAAAACCAAGTTTCTATCCTTACATCATCAACGTTCTGATCCCCATTTGGCATCAATTGAAACGAATGGCTCTCGTCTTGGGGAGGCCTCAAGTTTTGACAAGCTTCTGGGCTTGACCTTTACTCCTGATATGAAATGGAACACGTACATCAAATCTGTTGCCAAGGCCGTTGGAAAAATGGTGGGATCCTTCTATGGATCTAGTAGATATCTCACTGCTGATAAAAAGCTCTATCTATATAAGAGTGGTACGTCCAAGGATGGAGTACTGTTGCCACATCTGGACAAGAGCTGCTAGAAAGGACTTGTCCTGCCTTGACAGAGCTCAAAATAGAAATCGTAGCCTCGTAGGAGATGTCCTTTTCTCTTCCCTGCAACCTCTATCTCACAGAAGAGAAGTTGCGAGTTTGTCTCTGCTTTATCGTTATTTTCATGTAAAGTATTCGACTGAGCTTCAATTTATGGTCCTCCTTGCGAAACTTTCACATGAAACACTCGTCTAGCTGAAAATACTATCAATAATCCCCCCACTCTTTATCTGTGCCAAAACCTAAACGTAGATTCCATGAACAAACCTTCTTTCTTAGAATTGCACGCCTGTGAAATTTTCTTCCGTTTTCCTGCTTTCCAGCTGACTACAATATGGTTGTCTTTAAGTCCAACGTAAACAAGTTCTTGATGAGCCGTTCCACTTAAGTTAACAAATTTACCGAAATTCCATATCTAACGATTACTATACTGTCCAATTGACTACTGTACACTCTTAACTCTTATCCTCGAGTGGTCTCTGGGCTTGATAAGTTGTTAAGTCTATGTAAAAAAAATAACAATCTTTTATGAACTTTATTTAAATTCATTGATAGCTTCGCCTCTGAAAAATATTGATCTTGAATTATATATATGTATATATATATATATATATATATATATATATATATATATATATATATATACTAGCAAAAGTGCCCGTCGTTGACTGGGTTCAAAAACAGCCTACAGAAAATGGACTGATTTATGAAAGTATGATAGGTTATGAAAAGGAAGGGTTGTAAAGAGATAGCTTCGAATTTGGAGGTATCAAAACAAAAGGAAAATATGATAAAAGTAATAATAAAACAGATAACCCCCATAATTTATTATACCATACCTGTTCACACTGAAACACTTATTACAATATTCTGTGGATCTATATTAAAAAACCTTCTTAAACTTTGTGACATATTTCCATTCTATGGAGGTCAGGCGCGAACGAACACCCCATAATTTTATTATACCATATTTCTTCAAACTGAAACATAATTATCAAAGTATACTTACGCAGATAGATATGAAAAGTCTTTATTAAAGTTTGTGCCTATTTCTATTCTATGGAGGCCAGGCGCGACCGCAGACCCCACAATTTTATTATACCATCCCTATTTAAGTTAAAACATACTTATCAAAATATTATTATGTACATCTATATCAAAAACATTTGTAAACATTTTTTTGTTTAATTTTTAAATTTTTTATTTCCAAACATTTTGGACCAGGCGCGTACGCAGACCCCACAATTGTAATGAATCATCATTATGCCAGATCAAACATACTCGTTCCTATTTCCATTCTATGGAGGCCAGGCGCGAACGCAGACCCTACAATTTTATTATACCATCCCTATTTAAGTTAAAACATACTTATCGAAGTATTATTATGTACATCTATATCAAAAACACTTATAAACGTTTTTTTTTAATTTTTAATTTTTTTATTTCCATACTTTGTGCACCAAGCGCGTACGCAGACCCCACAATTTTAATGAATCATCATTATGACAGATCAAACATACCCTTTCCTGTGTCTCGATAAATCTTCTATCATTATATGTGATCAGTTTTCTATAATAGTCAACCATATAGGAGCCTATTCGTGACTAGACACACACACACAGACGTTCAGCTTTATATATATATATATATATATATATATATATATATATATGTGTGTGTGTGTGTGTGTGTGTGTATATATATATATGATACATTAAACCCGTTATGATAAATATGCGTTATATATTACAAACTACACTTCTCCTACATCAAAGAGATCAATACTGTTCTCATAAACAACCTCAATACTTCATTCTACACCTAATGTAACTATCGTTAGACGTCGCATCCCTATTGTGTTACCTAGAATCTTCTCTACTCTTCTGATGATAAGCATTAAGCTTCAAAATACAGTGATATAAAGAGCTCTCCCCTACCAAACACCCCTCCTTGATGCATACCCTTTGTTAAATAAATGAATAAATCTGTATATAGTCTTATATGGTTTTTATATCTTCATTTTCTGTCTTTATTGACTTCTATATAAGCTCCAAAACAATTCGTTGAGTTTTTTTATTATTATCCCTATAAGTCTTCTCTTCCCTCACGTATATATATATATATATATATATATATATATATATATATGTGTGTGTGTGTGTGTGTGTGTGTGTGTGTGTGTGTGTGTGAGTGGGTGGGTGTTGGCAGGCCGCCCGGCATTTCTCAATCGTAAAATATACTTAAATATTATATTTTGATGAATGCAGATTTCGTATTTATTATTATATTATATTGGATGCAATAGATAGTAATGATTTCAAAAGTTTAAAAACATGACTCATGCGCCACCACCGATCATCGAAATAAAAACTTACGATTTATTTTTATCTTTGACGTTAATCCCTGACCTATGAGGACTTGTTTGCTGCAACGCTAAAAATTAAAACATGAACGAATAGCTATTACGTTACGCATACCTATTCGTAATGGCGTCGTTTTCCCATCCCCCTGCAAATTCCTTTTCTTTAATTTTTACATATTTGCACCTATTTTCTCCGGCTAAAACCCAAATATAAAGTTTCGCATGGGTTCGAATAATTTATATATTAAGTTCCATGTCGGTAGACCAAACACTGACAAAGGAGTTTGGTAGGCAAAATGTTTAAACATATATATATATATATATATATATATATATATATATATATATATATATACGCATACATAAATATATATAGAAAAAGTTTTGTATTTACTATAACCTTTTTACGCAAATATTACGCAAGTATAAATCATATAGAATATCTGCATGAATATAATTACACGTAATAGTTAACTAAACATGATCATCTCATAAGAAAGTGTATAAAAAATAATATGGTTTGAATTAAAATGAATGCTTAAAAGAATATGCAAATTAGCTAGATCTTTAACAGGTGAATGTAATTTTACGACACATATATAACAAAGTTGTATTTTCTTTTTAAAACAATTGTAAAAATTGTTTTTTAGTATGAATATCAATACACAAAAATCAAATTTATAGGAGTATACTTATATACAATTATCGTTTTTATACCATTATTTTATTGTCTTGAGATAATAATTCTGATTGGGTAGCAAAACCATCTATCGATAGTTATCAGCTAAAATCAATGCGGAGAAATTTATCTTTGTATTTCTATTATTTTTCATTGAGGTTTTTAATGTGCTTTACCTTCACTTTTTCAACTGAGATATTTTATACCGTCATTTGTACTAACTTGGAAAATTTTTCTGCGTGTAGACTTGAAAGTCAATTAAGATTTTACATAGTTTCTTCAAGAATGCACATGGCTTTGTGCCACTGCAAAATTTAAATATTTATTAAAGATTTACCGTGTTACTAACTTTCAACCTGCGCCATATTGGATACGAATCGGGAGGTAGACACTCCTAACACGCGGTGACGTGACTGGATTCCAATTTATATGTTAAAATCATTGCACTATGCCTGGGAGGTTTGCATGCTCTCGCTATTAAGCAACATACGTGTAAGAAAAAGAAAATTCGAATATTTCGATTTAATTTTGAATCTTATAGTATATATATATATATATATATATATATATATATATATATATATATTGTTTCATTTTAGACTTAATATTTTTTATATTGTACGTTTTGTAATTAGTTTTTCACTTTAGAATTTCCTGATGTTTTTCGGATTTCTTTTGTTAAAATAATTACTCCAAGTTTGATTTTTAACAAGCAATATTTTTCCGTTAACAATTTCATAAATACTCTTTAACTACCGATTGGCATGATAAATAACGTCCTTCTAAAAACCTTGCCATCTTTCTAAGTCATCGGTCACACAGGTTCACACGCAACATGAATTGAATCAAATACATCGAACCATTGTCTACGCTGCTGCGAGAAAGGTGAGCTCTTCCCATTGTGCTAGAAAATTAATCATACGAGAGAGCACCATCTATCTCCACAATGCATGAAGTATTGTTCCCACATCTGGACTAGTGCTTCTACCACTAGTTTCTCACTCTTAGAGATGATTCAATCTAATAATGCAGATGCATGCATAGAGGAATGATAATAAGAAGGATTAGATTAAGGTATTATAATGTCCAGAAAACGTTGAGAACCATACACGATTATAAGTGCTTCAGAAATTGTTTAGTACTTCTGTACAAGTATTTCATGTGTCTTTTTAAATACAATCTTATAAGGCAGCAAACATACGACAGATTTAAAGTCATCTTTTTTGTCTTTTTCCTTGATTATTACTTGCCATATAAAAACGAGCACAGTGGCTGTGATTTAATTATGATATAACAAAAGCCACGTTTGACACATTACTAATTTCATATCTGTCTCTTTCACAATTGACAACATTGACTTTTATTAGACTCATTGTTAGAAAAAAAACTAATATCTTACAACGCTTTCATTTAACAGTATAGTAAATCAAATACAAAATACAGTCTGTCTAGCAAGTCAGAATTAATACGAAGGTGATGAATGTTCTACACAATAGAAGACAATTGTGAAAAACTAGATAATAACAATCGAGCCTAAATTAGTAGATGGTCCAGACACAACATTGATGAATATAATTACTAGTTTCTCCGATAAAGATACAAAGCACGCAAGCCAGACTATTTCTTTGGTCATTTTAAATCATGATATTTTATTACTTTAGTTTCGAAGAGTTTGCAAGCAAGTGATTGTTCACGGAAAATATCAAGTGATATTGTGGGAATCCGAGTGACAATAACTTTCCTTAGTTGTACAGTACGCCGCACTCTTTTAATAACCATTGTGACTGATTGTACGTTATCGAAATAGCTGCTTATCATTGATTTTTCGCTTGTAACGACCATTTGGCTTCTGTAGCATTTGAGTAGCAACAACCATCCCTAATATCCCAGTAATCGAAGCATACTTTCGGTAAGAGAAAGATAGTCTTCCGATCTTTCCATTGTTTTTGACACCATTAAAAGACGCGGACGGGCGTATGATATCAGCAGCAGCTACAGTCAATGTATGGAAATGATTGAGCCGTGTTACAGTTACGGAAAAAGAAATAAAAAATTATAGAAATGAAAAACGTGGATCTTTAAGGTTAGAGAATACAGAGATAGACATGTTACACACATGGCCGAGAGTAAGAGGAAAAGACGCGTCCTACACATGGGTGAACAAAGACAGAGTATTTCGTGTAAGACACGGCAGAATCTTGTAAGGCAGATTGGAGTACGAGAAGACTTTTGAACAAGAGACAATGCGCTATTCTGGAAAGTACCTGAAAATTAAATAACATTTGTCTGCTGTTTAACTGAAAGAAGAGTGAGCTGAATACTCTCTTTGTTCTGGTTTTCTTTGCGAATGTCTGCATACAACGTGTGTGTCACGATGGTGAACATATAACGACTACGTTACAAACATTCACTACTGTTTTGTGTGGCATTAGCTGAGACTAGGGCCATAATATTGTCTTTTTAGTTGAAGAGGTAGTTTATTAAATTTCTTTGTGTTTCAAGTGTCTTACATGTATATGGTCTTATTTTTGTGTTTTTGTTACGTTTCTATTGCAGCTTCTGTTAGTGTTGTAGTTTGGGTTAGAGTTTTTATATTCGCTATATTTCTTTAACAGTTCAGCTCTTTTAATTGCCCATTGTATTTTCAGTATTGTCCTTGATTTTAATATTTCCTACTTTTCTTCTTTTTCCAAAACTGTATTTAATGCTTCTACCATTATTAGTTTTATATAGATGTTTTTGGTGTTCCTTTCAATTCTTTTGCGAGTTGCTTCATTCTTCATTCTTAGGTATCCTTGATCTTTAATCTTGTGGTCTTCCAGGACGGCAACACTAGCGATTTGACACTTCTTTTCCTGTCTCATTGCTTATTGACATCAAGTATTCATGCTTCGGTGCTCTTATCTGTTTGTAAATCCATTTCTAAGAGGATTTTGTGATTTCCATTTGCCAGTTCTGTCTCCAGTTTGTGTCTGTACTGTATCATAATGCGCGACGATGTTTCCTAGACAGCAGTCGCTGCAGTGAAATAGAGAGAGGAGCAGTAGATGGTAGCAGGACTGGTGACGTCACGCGGAGATTGCAGCAGCAGCTGCAATAAAAGCACAGAGAGTGAAGGGGGGGACACGTGACAGTATGGACAGCAGGAACCGACACCAGACGACAACAAATTTCCGTTAGCCGATCAAAACTCAGTGGAACCTGGCGATGTAAAAGGGAAAGCCCGGCAAGGAAAAAAATTGTTTCTCAAAAAAAAAAAAAAAAAGTTTAAATATTTGTTTTAGTTGTTTTGAACTTCGATGGAGTCGACAGGCGAAAGGAATAAGGGAATATGTACCTTATGATTGCATGTTGAAAATGCAATCGTCTCTTAAGTTCCAGTCGTGTCTGTTTTGCATTCGTTTAGAAAGAATTTGCTGAATTCACTGATAACATGAATCGCTAATTATCTATTTGCCTACATAGCCTGAATTTATTATTTACCTGCGTATTGTCTATTTTAACTTTTATATAGTTAGTTTTAATCCCATTGTGTGGTCCAACTCTATAATTACGTTTCTTTGTTCCATCGTCCTTTATCATACCCATGTCCATATATTTTCATGTCTTTTCTGTTGTCATTTTCATGAATCATCCATGTAGTTGTCTGTGTTCTCAAACTTTTCTATTCCGTTTTTATGGTTATTTTTCTCGTTCCGCAACATACTATAGTGTAAATTTCTACACTTTCTTACTGATTAACCATTCTGTGTTCTGAGTTATGTATTTATACAGTTTTGTGTAATTATTATTAATATTATTATTATTATTAATATTATTATTATTAATATTTTTATTAATATTATTAATATTAATATTATTATTATTATTATTATTATTAATATTATTATTATTATTTATACTAATAATAATAATGTTGTTGTTGTTGTTGTTGTTGTTGTTGTTGTTGGTGTTGTTGTTGTTCCGCTCATCTCGACATTGTTTCCAGTCCTCCTGAACTTCTCTATATTTACAACTGGAATAGAAACACTGCCGATTCAAGAGAGTTGTGGTTAAAGATTGTGCACTCTTGCTACAAATATTTTATACGCAGGCATTATTCAGTGGGTATCCATATTCTGGCAAGAATGAACGGAGCCGTTCCTTCTTCTTCTTCTTCTTCTTGTTATTATTATTATTATTATTATTATTATTATTATTATTATTATTATTATTATTAATCATCTACTAAGAGTTCTCACACAGGTCATCATCAGCGATTGCTCACTGACAACGACCAGTGATGTTCTATGAAGTCTGGATAACAACAACCAGATTTCCAGTACCCTCAACCTCTTTCGTAAAAAATTGCAAAAAGATTTCCATCGATTGCAACGGCTGCTTGAAATTGATTTTTCGCTAGCAATGGTTATTGGTCATCACTGGAATGTGGGTAGCAATATTTCTCCCTAATCTCGCAGTCCTCTTTGTAATTGGATGCCTGATTAATGCTCTCTCTCTCATCCTCTCTCTCTCTCTCTTTATCTCTCTCCCATTTTCGACCTCTCTTAACTATTTGGCGTGATGCTGACACTGCATATTTTTAAATGTTTTACAGTTGATTATTATTACTATTATTTTTATTATTATTATTATTATTATTATTATTATTATTATTATTATTATTATTATTATTATTAAAACTTTTCTGAAATATGAGCTTTGGTTATTCTTATTATTTGGATTCTGCGGTTTTTCGGACGACTGTTATCATGTAAATATACTCATCCCCCCCCTGTGGTATTAAAAGAAATGCTCCGCCGAGGTTACTTCACTTCTCTCCAATGTTTACAACAAATGCCTTAACGAATCTTGCTTTCCTGACTGCTAGAAAACTGCTTCTGTGGTACCAGTTTTCAAGAATTCTGATGAAAAAAATTAATCCTGAAATTATCACCCCATTAGTCTCCTCCCTATGCTTCTGTTTAATCAGCAATATTAGTTTAGGCAAGCCTATTATACTGCATATATCCTAACTGTAATCTCTGAACGTATATATCATTTACTGAATAAAGCAGAGGAGGGTAGAGCTGTAGCCCTAGATATCTCTAAGGCTTTTGACAGGGTATGGCACGATGGTTTTCTCAAGAAAATCAGATCATATGGTATCATTGAAAGACTAATTAATATAATTAAATCCTTTTCAAGTAAGAGAAAAATCCAGTTTATCCTCGATGGTCGTACATCTAAAAAAAATTATATAAATGTGGAAGTATCTCAGGGGTCTATTCTTGGACCTTTATTATTCTTGATATTCATAAATGACCTTCTAGAGAAAAATCGTCTCTCATATGGGTATATTTGCCGGTGACACCATGCTTTATAACAGACACGAGAGAAAAACAAATGAACAGATATCTAAGGCAATGCCAGAAACACTAGAGGAAGACTTCCTTCCAATCTGCATTGGAATGGGGAAAAATGGATAGGCATATTAAATACTGCCAAGACTAAGCTTGTTTTTTAAATAATTACATAAAAATCTTCCCTCCACCCAATGTCCAAAGACACATTACGTGAAAGTACTACTTTGAACTCCTCAGCCTAACGTTCACGGGGAACATGAGTTGGAACAGAAACATTGAGAGCATTGCAAAAGCCGCCGCGAAGAAGGTGAGCTTTCTCTACTGTGCTAGAAAGCTACCATTCGCTCATGTATGGAGCATTGTTGTAACATTTTGGTTGGTGCTTCTGCTAATGACATCTAAGCCTCAGCCTCTATCTCATCGCCGACATGTTTCATCCTTCTTCCTGTTTTACAAGTATTTTAATGGTAAATGTTCGAACGAACTACAAGCACTTGTACCACCTCAACGTAAAAATCCTCGACAAACCGGACAAGCAGCTAAATCCCACCTCTACACAGTAGGTGTGAGAACGTGTTCTACTCCATTAGTTTCTCCTCCAAAACTGCTTGACTTTGAAACTCCCTTCTGGGGTCCTGCTTTCTCAACTATACTGACATGCAAATGTTTTCTCAATCATTAAATCATTTCTCTCCGATAGGCTTATAAGAGTAGTGGTAGATGGACAAAAATCGGAGGCCTGCAATATAAATGCTGGAGTCCCTAAGGGGTCAATCCTAGGCCCAACTCTCTTCCTGATCTACATCAATGACCTCCCTAAACACATAGTTAAATCATTCGTTGACATCTATGCTGATGACACGACCATCTACGGCAACACATCAAAGGCTGTAAATGACAAAGTTCTCTCTGATTCTCTCTCCTCTGATCTCGAGCGCGTGGTTCAGTGGGGGAAGATGTGGCTGGTTACCTTTAATGCATCCAACATCATTAACGCTCTGACATCTATCTGGCATCAATTGTGATGGATGGCTCTCGTCTGGGTGAGGCCCCGTGTTTTGACAAGCTTCTGGGTTTGACATTTACTTCTGATCTAAAATGGAACACGTACATCAAGTCTGTTGCCAAGGTCGCTGGAAAAATGGTGGGATCCTTCTACCGCTCCAGAAGATATCTCACTACTGATGCAATTCTCTATCTATATAAAAGCCAAGTACGTCCAAGGATGGAATACTGTTGCCATATCTGGGCAGGAGCTGCTAAAAACAGCATATCCTATCTTGACAGAGTACAAAATAGACTTCGTGGCTTAGTGGAGGATGCCCTTTTCTCTACCCTGCAACCCCTCTCTCACAGAAGAGACGCTGCGAGCCTATCCTTGTTTTATCGTTATTTTCATGGCATGTGCTCGTCTGAACTCCAATCTCTGGTCCCCCCTCGCCAATCTTTCACGAAAAACACCCGTCTAGCTGAATCCACTGTGAAAAATTTCCCCCACTCTATATATGTGCCTAAATCAAAACGCGGATTCTATGAACAAAGCTTCTTTCTTAGAACTGCACGCCTGTGGAACTCTGTTCCGTCTGCCTGCTTCCCACCGGACTACAACTTGGATGTCTTCAAGTCCAATGTGAACAAATTCCTAATGAACCGCCCCTTAAGTAAATACTTTATCAAATCTCCACACTAACGTAATGCACTTGCAATAACCCTTATCCCTGAGTGGCTTCAGGGCCTTGATAAGTGGTGATCACTGTGTAAAAAAAATGCAGAAGTTTAAGTGTAATGTGAACAGAAATCTTGCTGCTCATCTCTCTTCATAATAACGCTGCAACTTATGTTCCTGGTAGAAGCCACCTACTTCAAAGTGGCACTGTGCCTTTTGGGGGTAAAAATTGAGTAATTGCTACCTCCATAAAGTAAATAATGGATTCTTTTCGAAATTCCGTCCAGATTCCTTAGAGCGAAATAAACTGTCCAGTGAAACGTTGTGAAAATGGCAAACAAGATGAGAACAATAGTCTGAACCCTCTAAATAATACGATTATTAATGTGTTACTGCATTTAACCGTTAAAACGTTTTGCATTGACATTTACACTATTAACGCATTGTGAGTAGGTAATTGTATTTAATATGTCATAGTTCTTGGAAATGCCTATGTAATCATGTTTTACCATTATTTCTGCATTGATCTAGTTCTATCTTAAAATGTTCTAAACTATTTATATTTGTATTCCGATCTGGCAAATTATACCAAAATATTTTACGCTACTAGCAAAGAAAATGAATTGATTAATAGATTGAATATTTGAAATCCGTCGCAGTGGTAACTTTCCGAATAAATGCTAAGAATAGTCGAGCTTAGTTAAAATGGCATTACTAACTTTTAATGTGTTGATTTATTACTTTGCTTATAAACAAAGTTATTAATACTTTGCATGTATAGGTGGCGTAATGGATACAATTGTTAGAATATGGAATCGGTTATAAGGAGTGTAGATTCTGGCCTATTTATCGTGTTCACATATATACATTATACACATGCTTCACAAATCTATCACATACATTATACACATGCTTCACAAATCTATCACATTTATCAATGCTACGGAATATGTTCTTGATTTATATCATCGTTTTTTTATAACTAAAATAACTGGTGTATTACTTATCGATATGACATAATATTTTTATTGCTGTCATATATTATATTATAAATGCTTTATGGCAGCTATTACAAGATCACTTTATCGCCCCAACAACTCTTTTACACTTAATACAATTCTTTACCTGTGTAAAGGTAAAAAGCGACCAAGATGGACTGCTAATGCTATATCAGGAGAAATTCCGCTCAGAAACCTGGTCCTGCTTTTATACACTACAAACCGACTTCGAAATCTAGTAAGGAATATCCTTCCCACTTTTTCTGAAGTTTTTCTTTCACAGAAGTTACGTTTGTAGCCTTTCTTTTCTCTGTCGTTATTCTCATAGATATTCAACTAATATCTTTTCAATGCTTCCTAGTACACAATCCACAAAAACCAACAGTCACTATGCATAATTCCCGTTTATTGCTCTGCGTATTTAAAACCAAATCAAATATCTATAATCAAAGTTTCCTCACAAGAGTCATCAGCCTATGGAACGCGTTAGTATGTGGATGTTTCCCAGCTTACTACAGCATGATTATTTTCAAGTCCAATGTTAACAAATTTATGTTGTAGTCGCCATCTTTAATAATCGAATTCTGCCTAGTTTCAAGCACCATTACAAATGCTGCGGTGTTGTCTCGCCGTTCAACTAAAAACTCGTTAACGCTTATCATCGAGTTTCCCTATTAAAAAATAAACCTCCTAACACTTTCAGCTTCTGACATCATCGTTTCTATTTATTTCTTAAAAATTATCTCAACTTTTTTTTTTTTCCATTATTGTTGCGATAATTTTATTTTTTCCACTTCTTTTGTTGTGCACATAGCCAGTAAGGATTATTGACAGCGAGATGTTTTTAACTTTTATTATCGCTAGATGAGGTATGAACAGTTAAACATTTTCTTATCGTTCAAATATGTAAAAAAATTCTATAATAAAGCCAAATATTTTCGTGATGTAAACCATTCAAAAACTGATTTTAACTAATCTCTATTCATATGTCAATAAATATAGTTCTTTTCATATTAATGTCTATTACGTTTATAAAAAATCACGTGTCCTATTTAACGTCTTTCACTCAGATTTTGAGATGCCGATTGATTATTTGTACAGATTAGATCCTTTGAACTAATGTTCTTATTGTGGATGTTATTTTCGCAACGTTTCGGTAGCGACCTTCATCAAGTGTATGTTGTCGAATTCAGAACCCTGTCTGATAACCTCATGAATATTTCTGTCCAACTAGAAAATCTGCAATAAACTTAGAACTGAACTGCTCAATGGGGATAGCATGCTCTCGTTCCGTCAGCCATGTTTGAGTTGAAGCCCTAAGTAATTCGCAGTTGTGTTTTCTGGGTGTTGCTTGCACTAAGAATTGAACCTTCAACCTGCAGAAAGGTGTAAGGTTACTACTTATTTTTTCAAAGTACTGCATCCACTTCGCTACGCGTTTGAAATTCTGTTCAGATTATTGAATTCGGCAGAAATGTTGCCGAGTTAGACAGAAAGATTCCCGAGTTCGACAAAATACATCTCAGAAAAAGTCGAAAGTCACATCGATTGAAACGGTATAAATATAACAGCCTTGAGAAAAATAGTAGCCTGAGTAATATAACCTATCCAAACATTGAAAACAATATTTTCACGCTTGTCTTTATTTGTATTTGAAATCATTAGGGGAGCACATACACTTTATCACCTGCCATCTAACTACGTATCTGCAAACACATACACACGATACACATATACGCGTGCACACATTTACGATTATATTACTTATTTTTATCTTTTGATAGTTTACAAATATATATAATTTTTGTCCTTTAAATTTTTTTCTAAATGCTCAACTTTTATATTGATAGAATATATTTCGAAATTTACTTTATCTTAATGTTTTTTCTTGTTTTGTATGTTGTTTACGATTCCACACTGAATCAATACTTTACAGCCGATTGCAAAATAATCCTTATAAACTAAATATTATTTACTGCATTTTCACCTGAAAACGAGGTACATTGTCACTTTGATGTGGGAGGGTTGCTAGTATCTGGGACATAATTGCAGGGATATATGTAGGGATTTGGACAGTAAGATGTTTGTTTACATTACAATTGAACTTCTGCATGTCAGTACTAACGAGGAAGCAGGAACCCATAAGGGAATTCAAAAGTCTAGCAGTTCTAGGGAAGAAACTATGAGAGTAGAAGGCTTTCTGGTATCTGAGGATCTCTACTGTGTAGGGGTGGGATTTTGCTGCTTGTCGAGTTTGTCGAGGGTATTTACGTCGAGGTGATAAACGGGCTTGTAGTTTATCGGTGCATCTACAATTAAAATACTTGTAGAACAGGCAGTGGGGTGCAACAGTACGTCGATGCGACAGAGGTTGTGGCTTAGCTGACAGTTCGAGACCTATCAGGTTGGCGACTTTTTTTAATCCTGTCCAGGAGTTAGCGATTATTAACAGATGCACAAGTTCATATTTGACACGAATACTCCGTACATGGGCGAATGGTGGCTTTTTAGAGACACAGGGTACTTTCAGGCGTGTTACTTTTTAGCATGTAAGAGAGAACACCTTCCTCGCAGTAGCTGCGGCAGTGTTCTCGATGTATCTGTTCCAACTCATGTTCCCTGTGAATGTAAAGCCGTGGAGTTTGAACGAAGTACTTTCAGGTAGTGTACCATGAGCCATAGCTATTATTGGTTAAGAAGGTTTCTTGTAATTATTAAAAGAAACGAGCTTAGTCTTGGCAGTATTAAACATCACCATCCATTTTCCCCATTCCACTACAGACTGGAGCTCTTTTTTCTAGGGTTCCCCATTGTTTTGGATATGTGTTAATTCGTTTTACTCTCGGGCCTGGTATAGACGGTGGTGTCATCAGCAAATATACCCATATCAGATACACTTGTATCAGAGAAGTCATTTACTGAATATCAGGAATAATAAAAATCTAAGGATCGAGCCCTGAAATACACCCGCATCCATATATTTTTGGTGTACGGCCATTGATGACAACCTGGTGCTTCTCTAATTTAGAAGGATTTAATTATGTTAAGTATTCATCCAGTAATACCATATGATCCGATTTTCATAAGAAGACCATCGTGCAATACCCTGTCAAAATCCTTAGATATATCTAGAGCTATTGCCCTTCTTTCCTCTGCCTTATCAAGTGTATGGTATATACGTTCATAGATTACAGTTAGGATATCTGCAGTATAACGGGCTTGGCTAAACTAATATTGTTGATTGGACAGAACTTTAGCAACAGTAAAGTTGTTGACTAGAGCTTGATTAATTATGGACTCAAATATTTTGGCGAAAAGAGAGAGGAGGCTAATGGGGTGACAATTTTATGGGTCATTTCTTTCGTCAGGATTCTTGTAAACTGGTACCACAGAAGCAGTTTTCCAGCAGTGAAAGAAGCAAGATTCGTGAAGATATTTGTTGAAAAGTTTAGAGAGGACTGGAGCATCCTCAGATGATTATTTTTTAAATAGTACAGACGTGATGAAATCAGGGCCACACGCTTTTGAGGTGCCTAGGTTTTATGATACCATGTACCTGAGAAGGAGTAATTTTCAGATCATCTAGTGTGGTCTCTGCCCGCAAAGTAAAATCCGGAAGGGAGTGGTTTGCTGAATCCAAGGTAAAGTTTGAGGCAAACCGACAGGCAACCATGTTAGTTTTCTCGGTTGCCGTGCAAACAACCTCATGATTGTTGGATAGTGGGGGAATTGTTGATGAACCATTATTTACACACTGTTGTAGGTTTTCTAGAAATCAGGAGTTCCTAATTTCTTTGTATCAATGTGTTTTCTGGTGGTTTCGAAGTATTCACTCTTAGCTTTCGCTATTTCTTTCTTAAAATTACTTATAGCTTCTATAAACATGTGTCTATTTATACTGGACCTATGTCATATAAATCTGCGGTATACATATTGCCTTTGAGCAACAGCAGCTGCGCGAATAGAATTTAACCATTTGGGAGAGTGTGGTTTGCTATAGAACTTCTGCGTGAACATGTGCTTCAATTGCCACTTTGAACCGTTCAGTGGTCTTATTTGCGGATGGTTACGCAAAAGGATAAAAAAATAGTCCCCCATGGAACATCTCTAATGTGATCTTTACTGTCATTCCAATCAGCTTTGTTGTAGTGCCTCGTTTTCTTGAGCAATAGCTTTTCAATTTAGGGTCGGAAGTTTAGAGTGATGTCTATTATTATCACACCATGATCAGCATTTATTACTAGGGCTATGACAACAGAATATTCTTTTTATTGTTTTGGCTCTCGATTCTGTATACGTTGATATCTTATATGCTTTTATATAGAGTGATGGGATACTCCGTTGATTAATTGTGTCTAATTGTGCCGGATAGTCAAAGCAATAATAAGATATTCTGTTGCCATCGCCCTATTTATTACACAATCCTCATGAATTGTTATCAGAAATAGGTCTAGAGGCTTGCTGCTCTTGACTATCCGGGAGACGGGTTGGGAACGTTGCTGTCTGTGCAAGGAATGGGATATAGAAAACTTATGGATGATGCTACCAGCTGTGTCTGTGTAGTTAGAGAAGCGAAGCCAATTAGTGTAATGGATATTAAAGTCACCAAGTACATTTATTTGAGCGCTAGTGTCGAGGGAGAGTGCTACGTTTCTGTTGTCAGAGATATAATTGGTTAGAGTGCAGTCCTCGGTCAAGGGAGAGAGCGGTAAAGAAAATAGGAGTAGCTAGGGCTATGTTGATAAAGTTAATCTTAAGCACGTGAAGACCTGGTTATCTGGTTTTAGTTTAGGTTCCTTAGCCATAGGGAAGGTGTTACTAATATAGACTCAAAGTCCGGACATGTGTCTGTCAGAGTCCTTATGACAAAGTAGAAAGTAAGCAGACATATTAAAATGATTAGAGGTGATGAAGGAGTGCAAGTTAGTTTCACTTAGCGCAACATATCCTGGGATTTTGCTAGGAGATATGATTCTACATCGTCTAAGTTAGATCTAAGTTCATGGATATTTGTAAATGCAAGCTTCAGGGGATGAGGCGAATTGTTGTTCGAGTGGTTGTCTGCTTTGATCATTATTTTAGATTGATCTGCCATTGCATTTTTTTCATAGTTTCAGTTAGGATTAGAGGTGCTAAACAACGCAGATGTGAATATCTACCATCATGCAACACAAATAACCCATCAGCGGACTTCTCATCCACAGGAACGAGGCCTCGGGAATGCCTATTGGAGATAGGGCCCCTTTCCATGCATGACATGGTACTATAGCCATCCCGATATACAACTGATGATAGAGCAGCCGTCGTAAGCGTTACCAAAAGAGGTAGAGTTCCTGTAGTGTCAGTCAGAATACAGCACACAGACAAACTGTCTAACCGATACCCTGAAATCTGTCATATAAGAGTGGCTCAGTCACATCATGTAAGCATATACGGTAAACACACACCCCAAATCCCCTAGTTTAAGGGAAGGGAATGAAGAGGATGTGAGGGACGGCATTCATTGCCCTAGTCAGGAAACAAGGCTAAGCACTGGATGCTTATGAGTCCCTCTGATCGCACATTTGCTCCTGGATAATAATCGAAGAAGGAGTATGGAAGCCGGGCGATAGGAAGAGCCTACCTACTCCTTAAGCAGTTTAGGTTTACAAACTTGTGATTTGTTGTCAAGACGAATGAGGTCAGTGGCACAGGTTAAACATCGGAGTTGTTATTGTCCTAGATGGAGGATCTGACAAGATCTACGGGTCCATCAGCACCGGGAAGATTAATCTCGCGCATCTTTTCAAGGCCAGGTATTTTTACGCCCCTGCATGGGTTGTTAGAATTAATCGAGTTAGTACAAAACATAAATGTTGTGAAGTTACAATTCTCAAAATAAGATTATGATTGGCAGATGTGGTTAGCCACATATTTTAAATGGAAAACGTATGAGAGTATGCGTGAGCTTGGGGTGTAGATTAAAGGTTAACTGCTTAATTTTGATCACTTTAAATATAAGTTAAAATTATGGCTAATGAGTATCTCTCTTATAGAAAAGCTGTAGAAATTTAGGTATAAGTTATATGAATTCAATAGATGAATATAGATGCTTAGTATCAATTTTTAAAGGTAACCCTTGGTTTTATAGCAGCTTGGAAATAAGAGCAATTGGTCATCTATATATATATATATATATATATATATATATATATATATGATTTTCAGAATGTGAGAGAATGTATATAATAAATTCCACAGCCAAACAACGTCGCAGCTCACAAGAGCCATGACAGTCAAAGAACCGGAAGTCCAAGACTCGAGTTTCGCCCTCATTTGGGCTCATCAGTTAGACACATCCGAACTCAGGATTCGAAACCCAATTTCGAATCCTGAGTTCGGATGTGTCTAACTGATGAGCCCAAATGAGGGCGAAACTCGAGTCTTGGACTTCCGGTTCTTTGACTGTCATGGCTCTTGTGAGCTGCGACGTTCTTTGGCTGTGAAATTTATTATATATATATATATATATATATTATTTTTTTTTTTAATTTAAGAACTTTTTGATCTTGAAAAACCTTAAATTTATCACATTACAAACACATTTTTTCTCGGGCCAAAAATTCAGTCCTATAAGTTCTCTCGCGTGTTGAAGGTACACATATGCAAATGCACGCATGGCAGACGGTAGCAAATGCACTGAACGAGCGGGTTCGGTTGTCAGAATTGATATCGTCAGTAGTGAAAGGTTAACTACTTGGCGCGCGCAGTTGTTGAAGGTGAGCGCACCTACAAAAAGCAGGTCACATAGATAGCCCAGAGGAAAATGCAAAAAGTCGACAGAAGCCTACAGTCAGGCGGCAATCAACATCGCACACGTGTGGCTCCATCCACCCACCTCCCGATCCGCACTCTCCGTCTCAAGCTGGTTGCATGCATCTGAGACAGTAAAAGAAGAAACAGCAAATAAAACTTTTTTTATATTTTCAGACAAAAAAGAAGTTTTTTCTGAATGACGAAAAATCGAGTGCGCAACACGTTTCATTTAGCCCCGCTTTTTGACCAGTTATATTAACAAAAAATTGTGAACAAAACGATAAGGAAGGGTTCTGTCAAGTTGAGGGGGAAAAATAATAATAAGGAAGGTGATATTCGAATTTTTAACCCCGTGATTCTACTCGAAAAAATATATATACATATATAAATACGTAAGTGGCGCGCATATGATAACGACAAATATATATATATATATATACATATATATATATATATATATTTATATATATATATATATATATATATATATATACTCAAAATGTTTTTAAGCTTATTTTTTTCTTTCTTTCGTCTTTTATAAAAAAATGATTTAGAGTTGTATAGTTATATTGCTCTTTAGTCAGTAGTATACTATTGTTATAATGGAGCAACAACTATTTAAAATTTCTTGTAGGGACTTACTTCAGAATTGAAAAAGGCAATGGGTCAGTAAAAAGATCGATGAGATGGAAATCTCTACTAAGAAATTATTACCGTTGGAAAATAGAAGTGGGTGGAACAGTGAATGAGGAAAAATGTTAGATAGATCTTCTAACCACAAGGTGCCCGATCAGACAATTAAAAAACAGACTTATATTAAACAGTGAAAATTTAACATAAGCTGAATTGAAGAGGTCCCTCCAGTTCTACTATGGAATAATCGCAAACCCTAATAAACAAATAGTCGAATAAGGGAACGTGAGACAGGGTAGGTTAGAAAAGATACAGGACTATATGCAAAAGTTTAGTGAGATTAGTATAAGACGCTTATAGTGGGATAGACTAGGGAAAGGATTTAGTCAGAAAACAAGTACTGGGATGCTTTATAGAGGGTCTTAAGGATAGGAAGGTGAAAATAGGCTGCGATGAGACACGAGCTACTGGATCTTCAAGCGGCTTACAGAAAGCCTTAATAAAAGATAAATTGAAGATCCGGATGAAAAATAGTACATAAAGGTTTGTCACACAGGTCTGGGAATTCCAGTTGAAGCTGTGGGTCAAGCCAGTCCCTCAAGATATTGCCTTCCATAAGGTATGGCATAAAGGCCTAATTCACAAGATTTCCAGCTACGGTATAATTGGAAATGTTTTTTCAATCATTAAATCATTTCTCTCTGATAGGCTCATAAGAGTAGTGGTTGATGAACAAAAATCATAAACCCGCAGTATTAATGCTGGATTCCCTCAGAGGTCCATTCTGGACCCAAGTCTCTTCATGATCTACATCAATAATTCCACAAAACACATACATAAATCATTCGTTGACATCTATGCTGATGACACGACCATCAACGGCAACACACCAAAGGCCGTAAATGACAAAGGTATCTCTGATTCTCTCTCCTTAGATTTCGAGCGTGTGGTACAGTGGGGAAAGAGGTGACTGTTTACCTTTAATGCATCCAAAACCAAGCTCATATCTTTACATCATCAATGCTCTGATCCCCATCTGACATCAATTAAAATGAATGGCTCTCGTCTAGGGAAGGCCCCATGTTTTGACAAGCTTCTGGGCTTGACTTTTACTCCTGATTTGTAATTGAACACGTATATCAAGTCAGTTTCCAAGGTCGCTGGAAAAATAGTGGGATTCTTCTACCGCTCCAGAAGATATCTCACTACTGATGCAATTCTCTATCTATATAAAAGCCAAGTACGTCCAAGGATGGAATACAGCTGCCACATCTGGGTAAGAGCTGCTAAAAACAGCATATCCTGCATTGATAGAGTACAAAATAGACTTCGTGGTTTAGTGGGGTATGCCCTTTTCTCTTCCCTGCAACCTCTTTCCCACAGAAGAGACGTTGCGAGTCTATCTTCATTCTATTGTTATTTCCATGGCAGGTGCTCGTCTGAGCTCCAATCTCGTTCCCCCCTCACCAATCTTTCACGATAAACACCCGTCTAGCTGAAACCACTGTCAAAAATTTCCCCCACTCTTTATCTGTGCCTAAATCAAAACGTAGATTCCATGAACAAAGTTTTTTTCTTAGAACTGCACGCTTGTGGAACTCTCTACCGCGTGCCTGTTTCCCTCCTGACTTCAAGATGGATGTCTTCAAGTCCAACATAAACAAATTCCTGATGAACCGCCCCCTAAGTAATGACACTTTATCAAATCTCTAATACTAATGAATACTGAAATACTATCCCATTGATTACTGCACACAAAATAACCCTTATCCCCGAGTGGTTTCTGGGCCTTGATAAGTGATGACCTTCATGTAAAAAAAAAAAAGATCTCATAGAATAATTTGAAGAAAATACAAGTACCTGAAAAATTTAAGTTTGTAGTTGACAGGTTGAAGAAGTGGAACAGAACTTTGTTCGTTATGCAAGAGAAGAACCGAGACGGTGGCGATGCGTATCGATACCGGCACGCATGAACTCATACCGACGAAATGCCCGTATCGGACATCGCTAAAGCAAAGAAAGTTGGTAGATTCGTCAATAGAGGAAATGATGCGGGCAGGTTTAATTGAAAGATCGAATAGCTCATAATGTTTCCGAAAGTATTGTTATACATGGAAGGGGACAGATCGTAGTAATAAGATAAACAAAGTAAATAAGTTTGAAAATAATATTTAATAAAGGAGAAAGCTTGAATTGAACCCCGTAATCAAAAGTTAAAAGTGAATACGTACTGCTATTTAGATGCGATCCCAGGAATTTAGTGAATTGCTATTATACTAGAAATAATTATAAAAGAAGGAGAGATCAGTTAGGAATAATAGACCATAGATTGAGGTTGTCTTTTTGTGTTGCGAAGGCGTGTGGAGACATGTGTAATATGTAGAATCTACAGGAGGGACTCTCACGGGGCTGAACACGTATCTGATTTCACAAAGAAAGACAGATTTAATATGTTCAGTTAAGAGGGTTCGAAATCAGTCAGTTCAGTCAATCGAGTTCGGGGGCTGAATTCGGAACAGTCAGAGGAAGAGAGTTAGCTAAGCCCCTTTGGAAAGCGGAAGAAAGGGAGACAAGAAAATGTAATTCTGCAAGGCAATCGAATTCCTGATCCTCATCTCATCCAATTAGAAGAATAAATATCATTATGTTATAAGTAAGACTTTGTCTTTCTTGTCATTCACTGAAATGTACTGTGATTTTGTCTATCGTCTTTGTAAATGAACTATATGAAACACGCTTCCAAAGTTTAAACTGTCTGTCACCCTTCTCAAAAGTGTTAATGGTGTCTCTATCATCAATAATTTATCTACCCTCAGTATCTAAAAAGAGCTGTCCACTCTTAAATCTATATCTCTTTTACCACAACTAATGAACTTAATAAGCAATTGTCATCGTCACTGTCGTCGCTGTCGCAGTGTATAATCCTCTTATATAAGGTATCATAGTCCGTTATATGTACACACCCACCATACAACATTGGAAAAGAAGAACGGTAGAAAAATATTTTGCGTAGATTTTAGGGCTTTAAATGAAGTCACCAAGAAGTATGCCCGACTGTAACCAGTAATTGATGATATATTAGCCTCGCCCGGGTCGGCAAAATGCTTCTCAAAATTAGATCTAAAGTCAGGGTTCTGGCAGGTTAAATTAAATAAAAACGATAAAGAGAATACTGCGCTCATCTGCCATCGGGATTTATTTCACTTTAACGTGATGCCGCCTCCGGAGTTTTGCAGGAATTAATGTCCATAGTTCTGCAGGAACAGGGAGATTACGCATTACCGTATTTGGATGATATTTAACATTCTCAGATACGATGAAAAGCCACTCAGATCATATAGATAGGATACTATCCAGTTTACGTAAGTACAACCTCAGATTGAAAGTCACAGAGTGTGAGTTTCTTTTTAGAAGAGAAGTACAGTATCTGAAGTTGAAAGTAATACAGCCGGGCCTGGACAAAGTTATATCGATAATATCGAGTACAACCACTATAAGAAAAGTGAAAGCTTTCATCGGTATGACGTCATATTATCAGCGATTTATAAAATAAATTTCACGAGATCGCTGATCCGTTAGTTCGCCCGACGAGGAAATATGCGATGTTCCAATGGGGGGACACATGTCAGTCTGCCTTGGATAGTCTAAAATCGAAGCTCGCAGATATGTACGGGCTTATCCCGATCCCGAGAAGGATTACCGACTGTGCACGGATGCCTCCGATCATACGATTAGAGTATGTTTGTTGCAAATTGTCTATGATCAGATGGAGGGTAAAGAAGTAGAAAAACTTATTTACTTTTTATCCCATAACATCAGTGATACGCAAACGAAATATGCGACTGTAGAAAAAGAAGCATACGCGAAACACTACGCCCTTAATACGTTCAATACCTATTTTTATAGTTCAAAATTCCCTAGTTATACCGATCACAGACCCCTAGAATATTTATTAAACTTGCTTATACAGATTAGGAACATACAGACGTGGGATTTAAGGATGGCTGGCTATAATTGCACCATAGAGGACATAAAGGGGACGGACAATATTTTGCGGTTCTCTTGTCACGCGCTGTGGATTCGAGCCGAGACAATGATGATCTTTCGGAAGAAATAGGCATAGAAATACGTAGGAATTACTCGGTAGGTGCCGTATAATGGGATCGTTTTTGTTTTTTTTTGTTGCCAAAAGATTTTGCGTCGTATGAGAAAATTGAGAGTTCATCCGTATTGCACGAGCATCCTACGTTAGCAGGGTTAGATTTAATTTGGAAACAAGAGGCAGATAATGAAATTTCAGATATCAAGATGCGAATGAAGAACTGTAAATCGTCCAAAATGGAACAAAAAGTTCATGGTGATGGACTAGATAGTGTATTTAATAAGGTTACATGTACCTTCGTATCTTAGAAAAAGCGTGTTACTGCAGTACCATGACGATAATGATCACATAGGCATGAAAAAGATATTTCACGCCATTAAGCAGAAATATTTTTTGCCGTGTTAAGGAGGTTAATGACTAAAAAAATGGAGGCTTTGCTTTTTAAACAACTTTCCTATTGTAAAACTTGTAAAGGTTATAACATTTTATACTTTGTTTAACGTTAAACCGGCATAAACTTCCAGTTGTTATTTCAGTGTATTTTGCACCTGGGCAACACCGGCTCTACACGCTAATAGACAAAATAAACTCTCTGAAATCGTATGTTTTGCTTCATTGTTTCTTTAATAGAGCATTTAGTTTTAAAAGACATTTATTTATCTAATACCTCAGTACAATGTTAGTAAAAAGTATATCTCGTGAATTTCTACGCAGTATAGGATCGATTTTGCCTGATTCAAAGGTATGAGTGTGATGCACACTTGGGGTACTTCCAGTTTGGAATAATACCAGATCAAATGAGTCTAAACCTTTTAAAGTTTTTTTCTTCTAATATTCGATCGATATTTCGTAGATCTACATATTCAATTATGTGGCGTGCCGTGTGCTTTACACGCGTAGAGCAATGCCAGCTCACGCAACATGTTTTCCAAATATGATCCATATGCACTGAACCTCAATAAGTACATGAACCTCTCACTAGGTGCCTGAACAAATACATTGAAGACATTGTCAAGACTGCTGTAAAGAAGGTCGGTTCGTTTTACCGTGCAGAAAATTAATCGCATCAAACAGTATCTTATATGCATAGAGTACTGTTGCCACATCTGGACGTCTGCATCTATTACTAGTCTAGCGCTCTTAGACAATTTCTGCAGGAAAGTGTCTCAAATCTAATATGCACTGCACTATCGGCCAAGATCTATCTGTTCTTGAAATGTACTCTGATGAACTCATCGCACTTTTACCCCTCTCCCCCCCCCGACAGCATACTCCAGCTAATCCGACAGGCAGCAAAATGTCACACTTTCACTGTTGAAGACTCAAGATTTCTTAGTCTCTTCGACTTTAATAGTTTCTTCACTCGGATTGCTAGACTTTAGAATTCCCTCCCTGTTTCCTTCTTCCTGTACTAACCCCCTGAAGTTTAAGCGTTATGTGAACAGACATCTCGCTGATCAGTGTCTCATTATCTTCAGTTAGGCATGATCCCATATAGTACCCTCTTACGTTTTAAGTGCCAATATGCTTGTTCAGAGTGAAAAGGAACTAAAAAATAATCTGAAATTATACCAGTCTATTCTAACCTATTTCCTGAGATCATCTTTCGAAAATTAAATCAGTAATTGATAGATCATCGTATGGATCATCTTGACTTCTGTAATTTCAGGAAGTCTATATTATCTCTCTCTTTCTCTCTCTCTCCCCCCTCTTTGAATATATATATTTAAAAAATGTTGAAGTTTAAAAAATCGATCACTTAATATATAATTTTATAGTTGATAAATGAAAATATCATGAATGATAACTGTAATACTGGAGATAAAAGTAAATCTGACGATTAGCAGCTTCTGCAAAACACTGTTTTCATATTATAATTAGTTAGATTATTAAGTTATAAAATTTATGAAATAATTAAAAATTAATTAATATAATCAATCTCTATGAATAACGACTTTACAAGTCTTACTGACAAAATAACATAATGAAACTAATAAGAAATAACTAAGATCTATGAGAATGCAAGGACAAGAGTAATAAAACCAGACGGAGAAACAGAATTTTTCAATATCATTGCTGTCGTTTTAGAAAAAGACACATTAGCATAATACCTCTTTGCTACAGTACATCACTACGTTCTTAGAAAAGCCACTTAATGGAAGAGAATAGGAGCTTGGTTTTCGTCTGCACAGACGAAAGAGCAAGCGTGTCCAACAACTTTTTATTACAGATCTCGATTTTGCTGATGACCCAGTATTACTAACTGCATTTGAGAAGTTTTATTACCGCACAAGTAGAAAGGTTCAGATTACAAATCAACTGAGGGTTATTTTATAAGACAGAAGCAAGTTCGAAATGTTTGTTTCTGTTTAGAGAAAACTTGAACCATGATATTTGAGTTTTGTACATTTAACGTGAATTCAATAGACTGTAATAATAATTCCATAAAACCAACAGTTGGTTCTACGACAGAGATGTGTTCTAGATGAACGTTTCTGTTTAGAGAACAATTGAACCATAAAACCTGACTTTTAACTTTAAGGGAGACAATTATTAACACATAATTTTATAAAATCAACAATACATTCTCTACAGTGCAATCTAGACTACACTGTATTGTGAATTGAGCCACGGTTTTAAAACCTCAACATAGTAGTCCTTGTTGACTGTCTCTCCAGTGGGAACTCGGTGCATATAGATCATACCAGTGCTGTAAAAAAGGGGGGGTCATCATAAGTTTCTGAATAGATTTGTTCTATTTGGCCTTTTAAGTTCTGGGAGAGCCAGCATGCTTCCTCTATTAGTCCTGTCTCTTTGGTCTCGTGGTCATAGCAGGAGGTCCAGCTTTTATTGCAGTCATGACAATCTCTTTCATGTTGTCATGACAATCTCTTTCTTTCTGATTTTCTCTGAGAACCTTTTGGACAGACTTTACAGAAATCCTCCGCATCTTACGTTCCTCTTACGAATAATTGTGTGTACAGTTCCCACATTGACATCGAACCATGCACTTATTGTCTCTACACA
>NC_136489.1:68823320-68988320 GCF_053919585.1 Euprymna scolopes | reverse complement strand
CGGACTCCATTTAAATGCTTCCGTTGACAGAAGAACCGGTTGAAGACTAAAGTCTATGGGATTTCTATGCTGAGGAATTTTATAACGGAAAAATCAGCAAAAAACGGAAGAACAGATTTTTTTTTTCTTTTTGCAATATATATTTTTTTAAAAAGTTGGTTGAAAGGCGATACTTCAAGGCTAGTAAGCAAACGCCAGGGTGCAAAAAGGAAATACTCTTTAAGGACCCCCTCCAAATGAGTCTAGTAACAACTAGTATCAAAATGTTTGCAGAAGCAAAGGCAAATGGTCTGCTCGCCTGGTTTAATCGCCACGATAACCAATTCTCAATATTTATTTATAAATATTTACAAACATAAATAAATATAAAATGCGGCGCAAGGCTAAAAATGGGAGAAGGGGGATAAGCATGACATATTTTGGCACTAGTTAGCTTTACTAGCCTTTCACCAAAATGCCACGATCGCTCGAGGAAACGGATACTTACAACACGAAAAGACAATATGTACAGATGATGTGGGGATAACAAATCTTGATTCATAAGAGAAAATAGAAACTGTTTTATAGGTTTTAAACTACTTCCGGTCCCTGTTGAACATAAAACCATATGCCATGCTTAACTCACGTTCTCTTAACCACCAATGGTTGTAACCACCCAAAGTAAGCATAACTCCTCTTTATTTGTTTTTACTAGCAGTTCAGTCCAACTTTGCTCGGGTCCTATGTACTGTTCATAACTTAATGTGCATATATACACTGCGTGTCAAATTATTAAAGAGATCACCTTTTTTACTAGTTTCAGAGACTAACCGGTAGTTTCGTATCAAAAGTTTCGGAAACGTTGGTAATGCTGAGCTGCACATACTGTGAAATTTTCGTACTGTTCCGCGCAATGTAAACAATTTGCCATCTTAATAGCTGAATCCATGGTATTTAAGGCGTGTCAAATTATTAACAAAGCAGTTTGTTTCGTCAATAAAATGGGTCGTAAACGTGGTTTACGTAGTTCTGAAAAGAGTAATATTACAGAACAAGTAGCAAAAGACAAAATTACCCTCGAAATATCGAAAATGATAGGAAGGTACAATCAAACTGTGAAGAACTTTGTCAAGGACCCTACAAAAGTTCGTAAGAGAGCTGATAAAAGTAAATCTACAGTTGTTTTACACCGTTCTCTACCCCAGATAAAACGTGAACTATTTAAAAAACCTGGGCAGACAAGTCGAGAAGTCTTTGACCAAGTCGTATTGAAGAATGTCTCAAAAAGTACACGATGTCGCCTTCTGAAAGAAGTGGCAAAGTCTGTGAAGCCCGTGACAAAGCTTCCATTAAAGCAACATCACATACAAAACCGATTGAAATGAGCAGAGGACAACATGAAAATGGATGTTTCCAAAGTTTTGTTCAAGAATGAAGTGCGTGTCACTCTTGATAGCCCAGAGGGCTGGAGCAAGGGATGGGTCCTAGAAGGACGACATTGTCATCAGCGTTTAAGGCGCCAACAAGGTGGTGATGGGATAATGATTTGGGCTGGGATTATCGGAAGTACTTTAGTTGCCCCACGGAGAGTCCCAGAAGGCGTAAAAATGACGTCAAATGCTTACATGGCTTTTCCGAAGGAGCGCTTTGAACGATGGCTGAAGAAGCAAGGTTGACGTTTAAAAGAACCATTATTTTTATCCAGGATAATGTTCCATTGCATGCAGTAAACAAAAGCAAAGAGTATTTGCAACAACTGGGGTTCTCTGGGCTATGGAAGATGGAGTGACCTGCGAATTCATCAAGTTTGAACAAAATTGAGAACTTTTGGAGTATCATGAAGCGACGCCTCTATGCAAGTGGACGCCAATTTAAGAGCAGAGATGCGCAGTGGGATGTTCTCCAATAGATATCGCGTGGAATAACTGTGACGAAACCACAAATTGACTAATTCTATGACCAACGCCTTTTACAAGTCATTCATAAAAAAGGATCGCATACCCCCTAGTAATTATGACAACGTGAAAATTGCTAGGTAGTTATTGTGTTCTAAGCATTTTTCCTAGTTCAGTTTATGTTTGAATATTATTTCAATAAACAAGTTATGGGTATATTGTGTTTTTCTCAACCTCGTTAATAACTTGACACATTGAAATCAACAAATATTCATATCTTCTTCCATAGTTTCGCTAATAATGCTTTAAATACTTTTAATTCCGGACTAAAGTAGCTGAATAGTATTGTAAGCACTTTCTCAAAGTTTCATGGATTTTTATTCACTCATTCCTTAAATATTTTTAAAAAAATGTATACTGGTTGATAATTTGATACGCAGTATATATATATATATATATATATATATATATATATATATATATATATATATATATATATATATATATTAAAACGTTTGACGCATGTCCAGGTAACCTACCTGTAAAAATGTCATGTGTTGACACATAAAATTTGTGGAGGAGTTTGGTAGTCACGTTTGACCTCATGGCAGTCAAATTTTCGCCCAAAAGCTGATTAAAAGACTTGCTGTATGTCTGGATACCATTTATGTAAGATTTCAAATGTTTAGACACAAAAGTTGCTGAATAGTATCCTAGGGATCGCAATGGGAAATATTTTGACTTTTGACCCCTTGCCAGTCAAAATTTCTGCCATTAACCGATTAAAAAGCTTAACTTATGTCTGAATACACTTTTTGTAAAATTTAAAATGTTTAGATGTAAAATTGGCAAACTTTTGATTATATATATATATATATATATATATATATATATATATATATATATATATATATATAAACATAAATTTATGTACAGTACATAAGGTCCGAGTAAAGTCGGTAAGAACTGGTAGAACCAGATGAGTTGAGCGGGTCATCTTGTCCGACCTAGAGACTCCCAAAACAGTTTTTTTATATGTTGAGCTCAGTGAAAAACGTTTCGGAATGGTGTCAAGAAGATTTTGGTGAGCTTGTCCCCTTTACAGTTGCGAGTCCCAAGTGTCTGATCGCAAGCAGTAGAGGGCAGTGAGATACAGGCGCGTAGAAGTTAAAGCCAGCCAAGATACACCGAGCAAAGCATAAGAAAGCATGTAGAAAGCACCAAACTTTGCCACCCAATCACAGAGGTGTGTTATCCAGGACAGGTCTTGTAAATCACGTGAAAGTGCACGATGATCAAAGTACCGTTGTTGTTGGTTTAATCAAAACTAATGACCGCCATCGATGTCAAGTTTATGCAAGTAGAAAGGTTATGCAAGTCGCCTGAAGAACTGAAAAGTCATCTTCGGCACATGGATGCTCTGTGACTGGGAGAGTGGCACTAGTCTAACAAGACGTCGCAATCAATCATCATTTATTTGTATATATATATATATATATATATATATATATATATATAAACATTACAAAATCCCCTATACATATTTTTAAATACACCCCTCTATCTAAACAAACATAATATAAAGAATACCCGAACAGTCTAAGACTGAAACGAAAACTCACAATACTAAAATCTAAGAACCCAAAAAATAAATATCAAAATAGAAGGAAAGCACCCCTACCTTTATTTCAGAAGAGCTGGTCCCCCCTCCTCACACATACACATTAGTAACGATCTTGTATCACAGCTTCCAATGGGAAGCAAATAACTTCATAATACTATAAAACAGTACACACATTCTTCAAGCCAATAAAAGAAAACACACACACATACACACACATCCTATCCTGAAGGAAAAGAAAAAACACAAGCAGAAAGAGAGAGTTAGAGAGAGAAAAACAAGACAGGAGTGACCACATCTCAATAAAACAGTGATACAAATTTAGCATTCCAATGAATAGTAGACACTTACACGTTTCCACCTCTTGGGAACATTGAAAGAACTACAAAACTGCTATTTTTACATCTTCAACACATTTTCAAAATAATATCTGAAGAGGACGCTTCACAGAACGTCTGAACGGCGTTAAAAACGATTTCAATGATTTAAAAACATTATTACAATGATCTAAACATAATTCACAATGAAAAATCAAGATACGGAATGATAAAATAATGTTAAAAAATACACATTGTTGGTAATCACCTCCTTATTTAAATATACATCTTTCTTTCGGTGGAATTTCTTAACCCATTTTATATATATATATATATATATATATATATATATATATTTATATATATATTTATATTTATATAAATAATGGGTTAAGAAATTATATATATATATATATAATTATATATGTATATGTGTATGCATATATATACATATATATATATTAATATATACACACATATATAAATATATATATACATATAAATACACCCATATATATAAATATATATACATATATATGCATATATATATACATACACATGTGTGTGTGTCTATACTCTTATAAATTTGTTTTGTATGTGTGTGTGTGTGTATTAATCTACATATAAATAACCCTTTTTTCTATTTATTTACAAAGAAAATACAACTTTTATATATATATATATATATATATATATATATATATATATATTTATATATATATATGGGTCGATGAATTGCATTAATCTTCAAAAGTTCTAGCTAATTTCCATATTCTTTTAAACATTCATTTTAATTAATTCCCTACTAGTTTTTTTTTCGGGTTTTTTTATTATGGGTGATCATCTTCTGTTTGCTATTTGGTGTAATTAAATTCATACGAATGTTCTACATCATTATTACTTGTGTAATATTTGCGTGGAAATGTAATAGTAAACGCAAACCTCTTTCTATATATATTTATGTATGCGTATATGTATCTGTTTTAAAAATTGCCTAACAACCTCCTCTGTCAGTTTTGGTCTACAGACATGAAACTTAATATATAAAATATACGAAGCCATGGGACATTTTATGTTTGGTTTCTTGGCCGGGAAGAGTATGTACAAAATTGTGAAAAGTTAAAAACTGGAATTTGCCAGGGTAAGTTCGAACAGCTCATTACGTATATACCTACGTAACGTAATAGTTATTGTTTCATATTTTAATTTTTAGCTTTACAAAACACATGTCTTGAGAACTCAGCTATTAATGTCAAAGGGAAGAGTAAATCGAAAGCTAACGGTTTTGGTTTCGATTCTCGGTGATAGCGCACGAAAACTTTTGTTTTAACTTTTAAAATCATTACTATACATTGGATCCAATATAATATAACGATATATACGAAATCTGCATGAGGGAGCTAGTACTGGGTTACATGGCATCAGTAGCATATGACATGACCTGACCACATACATGTATATATACATACATGTAAACATATACATGCATATATATATGCATACACTTATATATACATATATATACATATATACATGTGTATCTATACATACATGTATATATACATGCATATGTATATGAATACATATATATATATGAATACATATACATATATACATATATATATGTATATACATACATATACATATATATACATACATATATATGTATATATGTACATATATATACATATATATACATACATATATATACATATATATACATATATAAACATATATATACATATATATACATATATATGCATATATATAGATAGATATATATATATACATATATATATATATATACATTTTACTGTTTTTATTACTAATTTACTATGTGTAGTTTCGCCTAATTTGATTTTTTCCTTCCTCTTCACCTTTATCGTGTTAGAATAGATGGAGAATTCGGCTGCTGTTGTCAAAGTTTATTTTATTAATGGTTGGGTTTTTACTTTTTATTATTAATGCTTCTAGCATTGTTAGTCGTTGGTAATTATTGCAAGTTTTTAATATGTTAGTGTTATTTTTTAAAAGTTCTTTGTATTGTTTGGAGGTGGTGTTTATTATGTTATGTTCTTGTTCGAGGTGTTTGCAAATAGCACTGGAGGTGTTCTGATGTCCTGTGAGACGTCTTCCTAATATAGTGCGTGTGTGGCCAATATAGTTCATATTTTTCGAGTAGCAGTCCTCGAGGGGGCATTTAAACAAATAAAGTGCATTGACCATACTCATTTTATCGGTTGTATCGTTGTTATTATTCTTTAAATTAACGCTAGACAATCGAACGGAGAGGATGACTTTCAAAAATATCGACGAAAAAAGCGACCGCCTCTAGAAAACTGCCGAGTTCAAGGTGAATATATTAATGTTTGAGGCCAATGTTTCGATATTTGTCGTCTAAAAGATCGCCCTTCAAAACGATACTGACTTTGTGAACATCCGACGCCTCTGTCGAATGTTTTCGGCAGACATGCAAACATACATACATACATACATACATACATTTATATATTAGTAACTTAAGATTTTCGACCCAAACCAATTAAAAAGCTTGCCTCTGAATACACTTTATGTCAAATTTGAAATGTTTAGACCAGAAATTGTCTGCGTAAATAGGTAGAGACACCAGAGGTGAATTTTTTTTTAAACTTTGACCCCTATTAAGACCCATTAACATTTATTGTTTTGGGCTCAAATCAAGTTATTAAGTTAGATCTATGTCCAAGGAATCTATATCTAAACTTTCAAGTGGTTAGACCCGAAATTGGCCGTGGAGTTTAGTAAAGTTCTCAAAGATCAAATCGTTGACCTTTGACCACTTAACAGCCAAATTTTCCTAAATCTCAGTACACTGTATATCAAATTTCTAGTATGTAGACTGAAAATTAACATAGTTATTGCGTAGGAAAATGTACACAGACACACACAGACATACATACAGGCTCGTTCACTTGTATATATATAATAGATATACATATACATATATAGATACATACAAATAATATATATATATATTTATATACATATTTATATATATACATATAATATATATGCATACTTAGTATAGATATACATGCATATTATATATACACTGTCACGCAAAAGTATTGGATACATTATATTTTTCTTCATAACTTTAATTAGGGTTCAAGATTTTACCTAAAATTTTGTCAGTATATCCCTATTACTAGTCTAACTAATATTTGGAGTAGTAATTACAAAATTAAAGTTTAGAAAGTTTATATTAAAGGAAAAATATAAATCAACTAGCGCAAAAGTATTTCATACATTGATTTAATATATGGCTGCATAGCCTTTATTGCGTTCAACAGCCTCCCATCGCTTTCTATAGTTGCACACATGTTTTTAGCAAAGATATGCAGGTATTGTGCGCCATTCTTCTTTGCAGAACTGTTCTAGTTGTTGAATATTTTGTGGATTCCTCTTGTGAACATTGATCATCAATATTTTCCACAAATTTACAATTGGGTTTAGGTCTGGAGACTGACTGGGCCAAATAAGAACGTCAATTGCGTTATTTCCGAGCCATTTTTGGTTAGTTTGGCAGTATGCTTGGGATCGTTGTCCTGCTGAAACAGAAAATTGTTATTATGTCCAAACAAATAAGCAGATTTCTGGAGGTTTTTATCCAAAATATCCCTGCACATACGTCCAGTCATTCTACCATTTATACTTTCTAGTTCACCAGTACCTTTGGATGAAAAACACCTCCATAGTATAATCGAACCACCGCCAAACTTTACTGTAGGAATGGTATTCTGTGTTTCTTCCAAAGATTTCGATTTCGTTTCGTCTGACCAGATTACCTTGTTCCAAAATTTTAACATAATTCCAACGTAATCTGACATGTTTAAGCTTAAATAATGGAACTTTTCTTGATGACCTTGATACAAAACCTACACGATTTAGAACTCTACCGATTGCATACTTGCTCACATTAATCGCAGCTTCTATGAGGTCGGTTTGAATTGTAGTAAGAAAAGGGTTTTTGTACCTTTCTGCTTACCCACCTTGATTTTTTTTTTTTCGTTTAATTTCCTCGCCCGACCATATCTTGGAAGATTTGCAACAGCTTCAACAGTTTTTTTTTTAATTTTCTAATAACGTGGAGATGGAGCCATCGTAAAAATTTGTCCACAAAAAAGTTATTGTCTTCTGTATAGAGGGACGCTAATAGGTTATTATGTTTAATTTGGTTTGGTTTTCTTTTTATTTTAGCACAGTTGTAATCTTTCGAGTGCGGTAAGGATCGGTTAATATGTTTAATTTGTTTTTAGCAACGCTAATCAATTAATATTTTTATATTTTTTGTTTGTTGTTTTTTCAGCACGATTGTAATCTGTAGAAAGCGACGACAATCAGTTAATATGTTTAATTTGTTCTTGTTTTTTTTTCAGCGCGATTATAATCTGTAAAATACGACGATAATTGATGTTGAACTTTGTTGTTCCTTAGCGACGCCAATCGGTTAATATGATTAATTTCTTTTTCAGCACGATTGTAGTATGTAGAGAGCGACGGTAATCGGTTTATATCTTTAATTTAGTTAGTTTTTTCAGCACGATTTTCTTCTGTAGAGAGTGACTCCATATTGTATAATTTCTGGAGCGTTCGTTCATTTATTGTAGAATTAGATTTCGGAATATGCGAATAGTCAGGTATCAGCCAATCAAAATGGGCAGAATTTGAGAAGTAAAGAATGTATTATTTTTAATCGGTAAATGGAAAGAGTATGCTTTATGTATGCATGTAATATGGCGGTGCAAGCACAAATCGTAGTAAAATATAGAATTTGGCCCGGTCTCAACTGGCAGTGGAGAAAGAAAAATAGGAATTTTCCTGTTGAGAAAGAAAAATAGGAACTTCTTCCTCTGTAGATGTGGCAATTGTGATGGGGCTGTTCACCGGATGTAATGTAGCATTTTATTCTCACGAGTCAAGGTGGCAGTAATGATGGCCATAAGTTACATATAATGGTGGCTGTCTGGGTAAGTGTATTGAATTTGTATGTGGCATCTATTGTTACAAACCTACGGTACTTTGGACCTAAAGGGAATTTATAAAAACAAAATATTATATCAGGAAATGATGTGCACATCAATTAATAAATATTCCCTAAAATTCAATTTGCTTGTGGTATTTTATACGGTTTTTTAATCAAACCTATTTATTTGAACATTGAAAATTTTCAAATTTGCATGGAAGCTCATCAACATTCATTACACAGCAGTGAAGCGAAATTTCCTGATTTTTTATTTGTTTTTAAAACGGCCTTTATTTAAGCATTAAAGTTTGTCAAAATAACGAATTACGGATACGTAAACTGTTAACTATTTATTTATGTGAAAATGTGGTTGTAAATAAATATATAAAAAAAATTGAATAAAAATATATTCAATCTATATATAGAAGTTAACGTGTCTGTTTACATTTCCCTACGCAATAACTCTGTCAATTTTAAGTCTACAGACTAGAAAGTTGATATACAGGGTAATGAGATTTAGGAAAATCTTTGTAATCCATTTCGGCCAGAAAGTTTGCTGTTAAGGGGTCAAAGTTCAACGATTTGACCTTTGAGAATTCTACCAAACTTCTCCGACAATTGTGTGTCTAAACACTTGAAATTTTAAATATAGGTTCTTTGGACAGGGATCTAACTTAAAAACTTGATTTGAGCCCAAAACAATAAATGTTAATGGGTCTTAATAGGGGTCAAAGTTTTAAAAAAAATTGACCTCTGGTGTCTCCACCAAATTACTCACATAATTTCTGGTCTAAACATTTGACATTTTACATATATACATGTATACATGTATATATGTATGTTTGCATGTCTGCCTAAAACTTTCGACAGAGGCAACGAATTTTCACAAGATCGGTATCGTTTTGAAGGTCGACCCTTCAGACAACAAACACCAAAAAAAAAAAATTGACCTCTGCGGTCTCTACCAAATTACTCAGACAATTTCTGGTCTAAATATTTGAAATTTGACATAAAGGGTAATCAGAGATATGGCGTGCTTTTTAATCGGTTTGGGTCGAAAATCTTTAGTTACCAATATATGAATATATGTATGTATGTATGTATGTATGTTTGCAGCTCTGCCTAAAACTCTCGACGGAGGTGACGGATTTTACCAAAATTAGTATCGTTTCGAAGTTCGACCGTTCAGACGACAAATATAAAAAAATTGGCTTAAAACATTAATATCTTCATCTTTAACTGGATGCTTTTCTACAAGGGGGTCGTTTTTTTTTTCGCCGACATTTTTGAAAGTCATCCTCTCCTCCCGATTGTCTAGTGTTAATTTAAACCTACGTCACTTCAGGTTTGGCGATGGTCGTAACAGCAAATACGTCAGGTTTGTTCCCCGTTCTTTTTCCTCCTTCGCGGTACGGATTCGAGCCTGCCTTCCGACTACCACTTTTTTTTTTGCTCAACACACACACACACACATCCAAACACCTTGGCAATGCCGGGCTGAAATGCTAGTACATTAATAAGAGTAAATAAACATATTTATTTTTATAAACTTCTAAATCTTAGTTCAACAAGGATTCACGATCGATCGACGCCGTCTTCTTCTGGTCTGTTTATCACACACCAAAGCCTCCTGGAGTTAATATGCATGGTTATCTAAAAAAGCCCTTTGCGAAACGAGTAAAACTATTTTTTTATTTCGTTGAAAACTGAACTTATTTCTAGTTTTAATAACTACAACATAGCAATAAGGGTCAGTATTCTTAGAGTTTATCAATTAAACTTTCCAAATTATATTCCCAAAATAAAAGAAAGTTGTATTATTTTAAAAGGAGATAATGTAAAAGGAGAAAGTTGTATTATTTTAAAAGGAGATAATTGATATTCCCGAGCAATGCCAGCTCAATATTCTGAATATATCATGTGTGTTCATACGACAACCTCGGGAAACGCCGGGTATCTCTACGAGTATAGTAATGATTTCAAAAGTTTATTTTTCAATTATGATTGGGTGCCATCAGTTTGAATCAAAACCCAAAACCTTTAATGCTTCAGCCTTAGTCCGTCTGAACTGTCGACCGATAGATAAGTAAATTAAAAAATTTAAATACTTCAAATATAGACTTGCACATGTGCAGAAATAACAGGTTTAGTCGACGTAAATCCGCCTAGATAGAGTAATTATTTTTAATACTGAAGTTTTACAACTTTTTTTTACTGGCAATAAACAAAAACAAGTTTTCCATATGTCCAAATACCGCATATATTAAGTTTAAAATCTGTACACCAAAAATTAGTAAGTAGTTTGGTAGAGATTTTCCGCGCGCACACACACACACATATATATGTTCGGAAAATTATATATATATATATATATATATATATATATATATATATATATATATAGAGAGAGAGAGAGAGAGAGAGAGAGAGAGAGAGAGTTTTTAGGGTTAGGGTTAGCGAGAAAAACTCAATTATATATATATATATATATATATATATATATATATATATATATATATATATATAATTGAGTTATTCTCGCTCTGACATTGATATTAAATGTATAAATGATATTTATGTTCGCATTGTTATGTAACTTATTCCGTGTATTTCCTCAACCAGAATTTCTTTCAATCAATATTAGTATGGCGACAACACATCGTTTATCTAAGTCTCTAATTCTTACCAAATAATATACTTCATCATATTTGTCAGACTTCTGAATTACTTCGCATTTTTTTTTTTTTTTTTTTTTTTTACCAAACTTCCTATTCCATTAATAGCCCGTCTCACAAGACGAAGGATCTTTGACCTTTGAATTATCAGCCATATAAATGGCATTTCACTAACATTCAACATTTTATATTATCATGGTCCAAGTGCGGGTTGCTAAGTCGGCTTATATTGATGCTAAAACATGCGTATGTACGTGGATAGACGAATAATTGCTAAAAGTGAACTTTCTCCGTTTATTACTGGACGACATTATGCATAATTGCTATTGGTTGAATTTTCTCCCAATAAAACCATCGTCCATCTCATGTAAAGTCAATAAAGTATAGGTTGTCTTTTTGAAAAGGCTAGAATTGACTGTTTTCTTTGCGAGACGAGTATGGAAATACTTGCTCCTATAACCGATTAGATAATCGACTCCATAATAAATTTATTTGAAGACATCTACGGTGAAATAGTTCTAATTTGATCGTATTACATTGCTTAACTTTTCTCATCTTTAATTTCAATAAATGTTTAGCACTGAACATGCAATACTGTAATATACAATGATGAAATAACACAATATTGGACGAATATATGAGGAAAACAAGACAACAACCGGAGATTCGCGTGTCTGAAAACATAACACAAAGAATTCCAGAATTACTAAAGAAACTCTCAAGACGCCATTAAAACATTTACCACCAGGGAATAGATGAATTCTGGTTTATTGTGTTCTATGAAAGACCCGCACCACACCTAGGAGATTTTTTGTGAAATATTCATAGAGAGATAATCACAGAGTTAATCACATAAAGATAATCACGAACGTTCAATAAAGGTAGCGAGAGGAGCATGATAGATAGTCTCCAAAGATCGATAATAATTACGTAAAATCATTACCACAATATGAATCGAATACATTTAAATATACAGAATAAATAAAAGAATGTTTGGAAATCTACAACATACCTGGTGAATTTATCAACTTTAGGGAAACGCAATGTATATGCGGAGGCTGGAACTTACAACCAGAAGACAAAACCTGAGATTGATGCAAAGTGAGAGACTAATTGCCTTGATCGATTTTCGATCTTGGCATATCAATCAATAAAATACAACGTGCACTGCTAAAATAAATTAACAAGAGCAACATACAATTTAAACTATCTTATGTATACATGTAGCCTGAAACAAAAATGGAATTAATACTAAGTACAATCAAACTCTTTAGGGGCGATATACGAATAGAATTTGCAATGGTCGAATACGCACCACATTGTCTGGGGCGATTTCCATAGAAAATAATTTAAAAACCTAGAAAGTGAACCTTAGGATTTATCTTCGGTTGCCTCGGGACTCCCACTGCTCTTCTCGCACTCTTTAGTCCGCTGTAAATTCGAGCATAAAATGCCCGTTATACGTGGTCAGTTGCGCTGAGCAGGTCGTTTTCTTTCGATAGAAGATACAAGCTCATTTGCAATATTTTAACTTTTATCTTATAGGAGTTTTTCTAACAATACCAAGTAAGTTGTTATCTGTGTTTCTCATCGTTTTAAAGTTATTTTTTTATAAATAGCATTAATTGCGCATCCATAGTTTAACTAAAGCTTTTTTTTATTTGCTGATCCTCCTCGAATATAAAGACATCTATTATAGAATTTTTTTTTTTAACTTTGTATTCATTAAATAGCTCGTTTGAATGCTCGGAAGACAAACAATTTTCGACCGTGGATTTTGCATTTTATTTCTGTTTTCAAACGGTTTTGTTTCTTGCATTCTTATTAAGTGTACGGGGAGGTAACTGTGATCAATTGGATAGCGTTACGGATTGACGACCTGGGTGTTCCAAGTTCGAATCCCGTTCGTTCCATAAAAATCACTTTCACTTACAATGGTGGCAACCTTCACATGGTTCCACCAATACTCGCCGATGCCTTTCTAAAAAATTCTGACTAGAAAAATATTGGGAAAATCAATGCCAACAAAATATTCTTCCGATTCATACGCTATGCTGCTGGTCACGAGTACAATTATAAGCTGCACTTTCAGCTTATTTTGATATATATATATATATATATATATATATATATATATATATATATATATATATATATATATATATATATATATATATATATTGTTTACGTTTTGATCAATGAACAACTATATGTTCAGGTTAATTTATTACATGTTTGCATATATATAATTATCTTCGTTTACATGTACCGCCGCTTAGACATGAAAACGAAAATATGCTTTTGACACCAAAGTTATGGTGTATCAACAGTTAATAACATAAATAAAGACAAACACAATGGTGGGAAGTAAAGTGTATATCTTTATTCTCGCTGTCACATGACGCATAAAACAAATAACAAATGCAATACACATTATAGATAGAAGATTTTAGACTTAATTCATTATTGTCGTGAAAGTTATTATCACTTTATAATAAGTTCTTTACAAATGTTTGCGTTAAGAGCTCATCGGATTAAAACATGAGTCGTTAAATAGCGAAATACAAATATTTTTTGCAGTTGATTGTTACATGCATATTTTGTATAATGCATTGAGAGCTGTAAGCGTGTATATTAACAGAGATATGCATGCAAAGTATGTTCAGAAACACTTTAGTAAGAGTTAAACACATATTATTCGGTAAGCACAAATAGAGGTGAAACTGCTTAATCCGCGGAGTTTCCAAGAAATACTTTTTTTCGCGTCAAGAGGGAGGAGTTAGCAAAATGCATGAATAAATTTCGCTTCTAAACTATTTAAAGAAGCTAGGTATGCAAAAGGACCATACTAGCCTAAAAATGGAATATAGAACAATCAAAAAATGGAGTGGGATAAAAGGAAAAGTATTTTTACGTGTGAGGTTATTTCCATCGTTGTGTAGTCCAAATCCAGTGAATCCAATAAGGTAATGGGAGTAAAATATCGTTGGAGTTTATAATGGCCCAAAGACAAATTTCTGTATGAATAGGCACAGATGAGATTTCAGGGAGAAATTTTTAATTCACACACACACACACAAATATATATATATATATATATATATATATATGTATATATATATATATATACTCGGGTTTTTTTATATTCAAAAGTAATGGAATAATGAATTCAACGAGGTTGTTAGATAGTGCTCAATAAAAAGAGCTGATAATACTTGTTTATTGTTATATAAAAACATGTGAGCATGTTTATATAACAATAAACAAGTATATATATATATATATATATATATATATATATATATATATATATGGATCAAAGAAGTATATAAGAGTTTTTTCGATATTATAAAAATCTCGACATGCAAGTGAGGCTTAGATGAAAGTGGAAAATATATTGATAATTGAACATATAAACTGATGTATATATAGATTTATTGATCAATTTGAAACCAGGTATTACAATATACTGTGTATGGGTTAGAAAAGCTCTTTGTGTTAGGCATTTTGAAAAGTAAAGCTTCTCATTAGATGTTACCTTGCATCTTCTTTTATCTTCTGATGAGAAGCATTAGGTATCGAATGCCTGCCATTAAGTATTTGCATAACTCTTTCACGTCTTATTGTATTCTTTTGTTACAAATGAGTTTTAGTTGATTATAATTTATATATATATATATATATATATATATATATATATATATATATACTAGCAAAAGTACCCGTCGCTGACTGGGTTCAAAAACAGCCGACAGAAAATGGACTCTAATTTATGAAAGTATGATAGGTTATGAAAAGGAAAGGTTGTAAAGAGATAGCTTCGAATTTGGGGGTATCAAAACCAAATCAAAATATGATGAAAGTAAAAATAAAATAGATAAACCCCATAATTTATTGTACCATACATGTTAACACTAAAACACTTATCACAATATTTCGTGGATCTATATTAAAACACTTTGTTAAACTTTGTGACATATTTCCATTCTATGGAGGTCAGGCGCGAACGAACACCCCATCATTTTATTATACCATATTTCTTCAAACTGAAACATAATTATCAAAGTATATTTACGCAGATAGATATGAAAAGTCTTAATTAAAGTTTGTGCCTATTTCCATTCTATGGAGACCAGGCGCGAACGCAGATCCCACAATTTTATTATACCATCCCTATTTAAGTTAAAACATACTTATCAAAGTATTATTATGTACATCTATATCAAAAACACTTGTAAACGTTGTTTTTTTTTAAATTTTTATTTCCATACTTTGTGGATCAGGAGCGTACGCAAACCCCACAATTTTAATGAATCATCATTATGCCAGATCAAACACACCCATTCCTTTGTCTCGATACATCTTCTATCATTATATGCGATCAGTTTTCTATAATAGTCAATTCAAGCCTATTCGGGACCAGACACACACAGACGTTCAGCTTTATATATATATATATATATATATATATATATATATATATATATATATATATATATATATATATATATATACTAGAAGAAGCACCCGTCGTTGACTGGGTTCAAAAACAGCCTACAGAAAATGGACTGTGATTGATGAAAGTATGATACGTTATGAAAAGGAAGGGATTGTAAAGAGATAGATTTGATACTCAAAAATTTTCCCTAAGCAAAATATGATGAAAGTAAAGATAATTTTCGCGAAAATATATTTTTTATATCAACTTTTTTTCCATTCGTAGCCAAGAGTGAACAACAAAATGATGTTCCCTTACAAAGAGAAAATGTTATATATGTAATAATATAAATATGCAAGAAATAAATGTTAACATAGTCAATAAAAGTTACTTTTATGGTAGAAAAGTTCATTATTTTTAAGTAGTTTGAAAAAAACATTTTTTTAAGTTACGAACCGGAAAATAAATTGTAAAAACCTCCACTTTGTTTAATTGTGTTTGAGTTTGCAGTAGGTACTGATTCCAAAATCTTCGTAGAGGTTCAAACGAGTCAAGTTATAATCGGAAAATTAATTTCAGATAAATCGACATAACACTGAGAACTCACTGTTGGTATTATCTACATATAATATTATCAACATATAATTTATCTACATCTAATATTATCAACATATAATTGTATCAACATCTAATATTATCAATATAATAGCTAGAAGAAAATTCTGAAATACAAAAGTCAAGTATACTAAATCAGTTGTGCTTTAAACAGAAACATCTATTTCAAACTCGCCCCTGTCTTATTAAAGAACCTATTGCCACTTTATACGTTGCTTGTGCAGTGATTATAATTCTCATATGCACTTGTGATGCTTTGGTGAAAATCGGACACTTCCTTCTTTGATTAGATATTTTTTTCATTCTCGATTTTCGATATTTATTAGTGGCATTTCGATAACATACCTTTCTAAATAACCTCTCTGTTGTGCATTTTTGTGAATTGTTTTTTTAATCAGCCCAGTCGTTTCCGAGTTCATAGGGAACGAACTCACGAACACACACACGGCAAAGTGACTTTTATATATCCGTCGAGATTAGAGGGACAGATTTTTTACATAATGGCTTAAATTTAAGTTGAATATGAGAAAGAATATTCTAGTGGTCTTATAGGCCGGGCCCTCCTACTTGTACAGTGATCAAGCTTCCGAAATTTATTTTGTGCTGCTTATATGATAATAAAATATGTCAGACACTTTATTTAGGCATATTTTTGCTCCAAACAAAACTAATATGAATAACTAAATAATATGTTCCTTAATCAATATCAACCGCTGAAGATAAGGACGGATCCCATATATGGTAAGGATATAAGTAAATAAGGCAGATACATCAGACAGTTCCCGCTGAAAAAACAGGAGTCATGAGAAAATTAGAAATCATCAAAACGAAAGTATGTAGAGCTAAATAATATGGTCTATTTAACGAAATATTCTTTTTTAAAAAAAACTACCTAGATACGCACACACGCGCGCGCACACACACACACACATAAATATCTATGTGTACGTGTCCTTCGGTTTACATCTGCATGTCCGGGATTCAAGTCACATGAACGTGGAAAAGCCAATTTCTTACTAAAGTGAAGCATTATCTCATATTTTGTTGTGTTAGGAAGGATCTGGAAGGTCTGTGTGTGTGTGTGTGTGTGTGTGTGTGTGTGTGTGTGTGTGTGTGTGTGTGTGTGTGTGTGTGTGGTGTGTGTGTGTGTGTGTGTGTATGTGTGGGTGTGCGTGGTGGTGTGAGAATAGTGTGTGTGCAGGGAACCACGGTAAGCTTTAAATGCTTTTTGTTCTTCCAACATTTACCTAAATAAATGTTTTTGAAGTCACTATGAACTAATAACATATTTACATCTACTTTATCTTTCCAGGTAAGCGGCCTTTTAAATAATATTTGCCCTTAGATCTATATTAAGATTGCACTACTGGTAGGTATATGCACGCATATATATATATGTATATATATATATTATATATATATGTGTGTGTGTATGCGTATATATGTGTGTGTATATATTTATATATATGGATGTATATATGTATATATATTTATATATATATATATGTATATATATTTATATGTATATATATGTATATATATGTATATATATTTATATGTATACATATATATGTATATATATTTATATGTATACATATATATGTATATATATTTATATGTATACATAATATGTATATTATATGTATATATGTATATATATGTATATGTAACTACTTCATTTACTCACATAAAATTAATATACGAAAGTATAAATTAATGCGTAAACTTTAAGTATTTACTTCAAAAGTGCTCAATACGTAGGTAGAGCTAGTTAGTAAGTTATAAAATATATATTTTATTTATATGCATATGTATGTATATATATATTTATATGTATACATATATATATATATGTATATATATATGAATATATATTTATATGTATACATATATATATGTACATATATAAATTTAAAAAATATAACCGAGTTGTGTGTGTGTGTGTGTGTGTGTGTGTGTGTGTGTGTGTGTGTGTGTGTGTGTGTGTGTGTACACATCATTGCAGATCGCCCGGAGTTACTCGATCGTAATATACTCGATCGTAATATACGCTTAAATATGATATTTTATTTTATGCAAATGTCATATGTATTATTATAGAGCCTATCTGTATCACTTCTTATATTGTAAAATATATAGTAATGAATTCAAAGGAGTGTTTTTTTTTAAATATGACATTGGGGCCAGCAGCTAGAATATAAATCAAAATATTAAGCACTTCAGCCTTAGTCGATACTATTAAATGTTCAAAACTAAGCGACTTCAAGCTATTGATGTATATTTTCACACGTGCAAGAGTAATAAGTTTAGTTGACTTACTCTTGCCAAGGCCATCTATTTTTTTTTCCAATATCCTGATCCCCTTAAATGCTATTTATACCGTCTTAAAACCAGATTGATATTGATCCACAAGTATAAATCCCATATCAATCAAGTTTTAAGATCATAAATTCAGAGAGGATTTTGGTATAGACCGTTACGCACACAAATAGACAAGCTTACTTAATATATATATATATATATATATATATGTGTGTGTGTGTGTGTGTGTGTGTGTGTGTGTGTGTGTTGTGTGTGTGTGTGGTGTGTGCATGTGCATGTGTGTGTGTGTGTGTGTGTGTTAGTTGTTGAATAATTTGCCGGGAAGAGAGTAACAATTAAATAAATTTGTATTAACAAATATATTAGTCCCTCGCGCGAAAGAGCCGGACACAAAATGTTTTAAATAATAATAATAATAATAATAATAATAATAATAATAATAATTAATAATAATAATAATAACAAAGACTTTCGCTGGCGAGGACTACTATTGACCGTAACCAGTTATACAATCCTTTTGAAATTTTCATCTCTATTTTTCTCGTTATGTACTGAATATTTGTTAATGAAACCTATATGAAATATGTTCCTTATTAAATTTGATTGATTTTCTATTCTGAAAGAAGTTTTAAAAAATTTAATCTAAAAATGTTATTTTAAAGTTTTTGTTAAAATAATTCAGATTTTCTCATTAGTCAGACTTGTATTACAAAGAGGGGTTGCAAAAAGTGAGTTGTGGTGTGAGGAGAAATACAAACTGAAACAGAGAGGATATTCGCACCTGTAATAATACAGAGAGGGGGTTGCAAAAATGAGTTGTGGTGTGAGGAGAAATACAAATTGAAACAGAGAGAATATTCAGACCTGTAATAATACAAAGAGGGGATTGCAAAAATGAGTTGTGGTGTAAGGAGAAAAAGTGAAATAGAGAGAAGGAAAGTTTTAAAATATAATCTTAAAAAGATAAGATACAAGTTAGAAAAGCATTTCCTCCAAGGCATGAAAATTGTTAAACAAAATTTTTTACTATAGGCTTTACAAATAAAGGTACAAGATTTAATTTGAAATTTATTTAACTTCAAAGTGCACTTTTATAAATTTTACAAAGTGAGGTATAAAAATTTAATTTAAATTGAATTAAAAAATTACCTCGGATTTATTTTATGTAATGTACAGTTTGCTGCAATTTAAAAACAGTATCTTTCATCTAGCAATTAATGATATAGATATAAAATTTTCAATTAGTTTTTTTAAAAAGTGCAACATTTATCAATAGAACCTCCTTTCTGTATGCAAGGTTACGATACGATATATGAGAGCAGAAATTTATTTTTTAATCATTAATTTAATCATATCTAGCGTTAAGCATATTTTTCCGCATAATCCGTGACACTTTAAATAAGAGTGTCACGGATTATGCGGAAAAATATGCTTAACGCTATATATTTGTACGATCAATACATGAAATAAGTGAATATAAAAAAGCAGTGCTTAATGTAAGCAGCCTTCATATATTAAATAAAAAAAGGAAAGTTTTCCATTGTTAAAGTCAGGAGACAATAAATATTACCCGAATAAAAAAAATAAGCGTGCTGTTTTTACGCGCATTAATTTTCAAGGCGAGTTTGCTGTAGTTGAACTATTTTTCTTTATTATAACATTGGGGTTGGTTTCTTCTTTATTTCTTCAAACTAATTTCTGATTAAACCACTTTTTTTTCGGATTTTGTAATATTGTTTATTAGGTTCGCTTAAATGATGGATTTTCATTCTGAAAATATAACCGAGAAAGCGAAAAGAAAAAAGCAGCATCAAATAGGTAAACGAATATAAGTCGTACATAGATTTTATTATTGGGGTCTAATAAGTCGTACATAGATTTATTATTGGGGTCTAATTCAGATAGTATGTTAGGCATTCTCAATATAAAAAAATATATATTTAATGATTTTATTTTGTATTATTTGGATTCATCGGATTACTGTCCTCATCTTGAATGTGATTTTCACAACATTTCGGTCAATGTAACCCCCGACCTTCTTCAGGTGTATCTTGTCGAACTAGCTGTCCAACTCAGGAATTTGGACGGAACTGCGAGCAGAACCTTTTATTTACTGTACGGGTGTAGCATGCTCTTGTTATGTCAGCGATGACTGGATAGAGACCCATTTAATTTCGGTTGTTCACACTAAGGATTGAACCTTCAACTTTCAAGCGAATATCACTTTTTACAATTGATTTTTCCAAGTAGTCTAAACACTGCGCCCCGGGTCTGCAAGTGTATGCTACCCCCGTGAAGTAAATACAGCGTTCTGCTCGGAATCCCGTCCAAATTCCCAAAGTCAATGGTTAGATTGACCGAAACGTTATGAAAATCACATTCAAGATGAGAACAGTAGTCCGATGAATCAAAATAATATGAATAACCAATCCTTATCTCAAAAATTCAGAAACGCGATTTTATTTTGTATATGATTTTTTTTTATATAGATTTGTAAATAAATATGTATAAATAACTGTATAAATTGTATTTAACGCATACATGCGAACTTAGCGTATACCACGACAATTGGACTTACAACAATAATTATAAACTTAATCTCTTTAATTATAGCCTCATCACTGGATTTAGTTTGTGGCATACACTAGACAGTTTCGGCTTGATAGTTTGAGTTGTTGATAGGGCTAAATAAGGCAGATCGGGAAAAGGTATAAGGCGTGAAGGAAAATAGATTTGGGAATTGTGGGGTGTCTAATGGCGACGATTTTTTAAAATAATTATATTCGGCTTAACATTCACAGACAAAATGAACTGGAATAAATACATCGACGACATTGCAAAAGCTTTTGCAAAGAAAGTGGATTCCCTCTACCATGATAGAAAATTACTTACAGCTGACAGTATCCTGTACGCCTGAAAAGCCACCGTTCGACCATACATCGATTATTGTTGTCATATGTGCGCTGGTGCATCCCCGCTGTCAGACAGAATTCAAAACAATCTCCAATCTAATAGGTTTTGCACTTTCAAAGGAGCCTCAACCACTGTTCCATCACCGCAATGTTGCATCACTATGCCTGTTTTACAAGTATTTTATAAGAATGTGATCATATAAATGCATTGTACTTGTACCACATGGACGTACATAAAGTTCGACAAACCCGTTTAACAACAAAATTATACCCCTTTATCGTAGAATCACTAAACGCTCGAAAGCTTTCTACCCTTATACCTTCTTTCCTCGCACTACTAAACTTTGATTTTCCTTCCCAGATTTTGTGCTTCCCTGACTGTTTTGACATGCAAAAGTTGTTTTTATGTAACGCAAACCCACCTCTTGCTAATCTCTTTGTATAGTTTTTTTTGTAAACGCGTTACCAAATAGTAGTCTCTAACATCTTAATAGTACTATGCCTTGTTTAGGGTGAACATGAGTAAACTAAAAAAAACAAAAAACAAAAATATGTTGAATAGAGACAAAGAAAGCTGAGAAACACTGGGTTTTGAACATTCCAGAAGTTTCTGCTTCAGTGCTGTTTTTCTTGTTTTCCCGCTTCACGCATTGTTAATTCATTATCAGTGGCGTTGTGTACAATAATTCTTGCGTATGGTTAAATGTATTCACCTGACTTATTTGAATGCATAACTTTGGGAATTAGCTGAACTTATTCGACAAGTTCTTCTTGTTTTTATGATTATTACTGCGAAAAATGTAGATTTCTGCACATTTTCCGCTCACATCGGGAATGAAAAGTCCTATTCAACCACACCCATGAATGGCCCACCATCTCTATATTTATATAATTCCATTTAGCAATTCTTTTTTTCTAATTTGCATTTTGTCAATGTCATTCATAGCATTGGAATAAAAAATAGTTCGTAGTAATAGTCCAGTAAAAATGTGACTGAACTTCAAACAAAATGCGAACAATCTTAACATATCGGCCACGAATAGCTTCTTTTTCAGATAAAATATGTTTACCACAATTAAACTTGTCAACGGGGGTCAACCGCCACCATCTTTAAAATTCAACTTAACAATATTTAATGACAAGTATGTCTATTATTCATGATAATTACTGACAAAATAATCGTCTTTCCTGAATGGAAAGAACTTTATTAAATTAGAAATAAAATATATTTTGTGCATAAAAAAATTGTTTAAACACATAAATTCCACACAGGGCCAACTCAAACCAGTTTGGCATTTTCTTGGTGTTTTAAATTGTAATGATAGGTAGCCATATGCTTAATAATTAACTAACTAGGTGGCTATATTCTTAATAATACCTAATAACTTATCCTATTGAAGTTTCAAATCATTGTCTTTGCCTGAAAATATTATCCTGAGAATGACCAATAGTATTTTAAGAACAGATTCAAAAATCGCATCCTGTTCAAGATTATTCTTAGATGAGTCATATTCTGAACTTGTCTGAATATTTTAATGCCATTCTTGACAAACTTGGCTGCCGTCTCTATTATTCAAATGAACTCTGATTCTAAATATTGATGTAGTTAATGATGTAATAACATTAGGCTCCCCATTAATTTCAGAGACAATGATTTTGTCCTTGAAATGTTTTAGCAATCGAGATTTCATGTATGAGAGACTGTATGGTCTAAAGTTAGTGTCCTTGAGAATTTTCTCCATTTTCTAACAAAATCGACAATGGTGAGTCGAGGGATCGATACGATTTCTGCTGGTGTTCGCCACTGTTTAGCACATCGTTATTTGTTACATTTGTCATTTGTTACACCAAGTTTTCATAGGCCATGTGATAAATTAATATAAATTACATTGGTGATCCAATGAGTAGAATATTGGTTATACCAATAGAATAAAGGTAAGAAAGTAAATTTATAGCAAGCATATATTGGAATCGGTCTGTTCGTCCTCTTCTTTTCTTGCATTAACGAGTTGACGTCTGGAGAGCCGAGTGTGTATTTCTTTCTGGTGCGTAACTTGAAAGTAAATATCTTCGTTGCTTTGCGATAAAAAGCAGACATTTAATCTGCTGTTCACGGCGAGGTTTGAAGTGACATAACGTTCTTTTCAAGCTCACGCTGTTCGCGATTACATTTTATCTATCCCTCTCTTTTCTCTCTTATATCCGGACGAATCTATGCATACGCACCCTCATTTACACAGTTATATACACATATAGACACACGAATAGACAGTAATATATACGTACGTACATGCGCATACAAATGTAAGTATTTATGTAAGTATTTGTGTGAAAACACATGTACGCACACAAATTATTTATATATATATATATATATATATATATATATATATGTATATATATATATACACGCAAACATGTATGTAAAAATGTTCACGCATATACATGCGCATAGGTGCGAACATCTACACACACGCATGCACACACATACATACACGCAGAGGGTCACATAAAAAACATGTAGAAAAATATATATGCATCCATATACAGTATTGTTTCCCTGTTTCACAGCTCATAAGTATATATACATATATATATATAATATATATATGTATATATATATATATGTATGCACGCACAATATTTATTCACTGACATGTACTAAAAACAGAGCTATGTATGTTCGTCTCCCATCAATGTTTGTCTACAATAATAAACTTTAACCGATAAACTCGTCAAAAGGGTGGTTGCTGGACGTATCCCTTGCACTTCCGCACACAGAACAAAAATGTGTTTACGGAGATGAGCAGATATGTTCGACACATCCGCCGCCATGCTACACTGCCCCCATCTCTCATGCACAGGCAATTCCTGCTGTTAAACGTATGATAGAATTCGGTCGGTTCACAAACGAAGAGTGTTTGCAAAAATGCTTTTATCTCTTTGCGGATCCGTTTTCAAAATATAAGATAGGACATATTCCAAGAGATGCGTTAGCTATATATATATATATATATATATATATATATATATATATATATATACATATGTATATATATATAAATGTGTGTATATATGTATGTGTGTATGTATATATGTGTGCATATATATGTGTGTGTATATATATGGGTGTATATATATTTGTGTATGTGTATATATATGTGTGTATATATATATGTGTGTATATATATGTGTGTGTATATATATATGTATGTATATATATGTAATGTATCTATATAATGTATATATTTTGTATATATATATAATGCATATATATATATATTTAGAAATATATATTATATACATAATATACATATAACATGTACATACTTATATATTTTATTATATCATCAGATCAATAAATAAGAAAAGCGAAAAAGAGCATGTTTAAGCCAGTTCATTTTTAAACTAAATGCTTTGCATTAGAAAGGCAGTAAAGCCATCATTATACAGATAAAAACAAAGATCGTTACTAACATTTAGTTTAGAAATGAAGCAAAAAGATACACACATATATCGCAGTGAAAAATGAAAATAGAGGAATGGAGAAAAATGTAAATAAATTGGAATAGAGAAAAATAGAGAGGGAGAAGTAGTACTATGACTGTTTCTATCTATCTCTGTTTTTCTGTCCTTATCTATATCGGCTGTCTCTCTCTCTATCTCTCTCTCTCTCTATCTCTATCTCTCTCTCTCTCTCTATCTCTCTCTGGCGATGATTGATTCAATTCTATTCTTTACCAGGAAATTCATTGTATATTCAGAAGGCGCGTCACCTTGCACTGTCAGTGCGAATAATTATTAAATTTAACAAGAACTTCATAGATTTCTCTTTTTCTTGTTTTTGTTTTGATTTTTTTTCGCTGAATGAGTTATTTAAAGAATGAAAACAGGTACGTTTATAGAGAAGAACACTTTGAGAAAAGATTACACGACTAATTGCACCGAGTTAAGTTAAAAGAATTCAACGTAAAAGTAATTAAGAACAGAATCTTGAAACATAATTTTCAATCGCTGGTATTAGCCGATGCTCTTTGAAGTGTGGAATTGCTCTTTTCATATTTAGTATTTTGCATTTCATCTATTTTAAACAATTCCAATTTTCGAACTATTTAGATGCGCCTTCTGATTCCTATGCGAAGCTTTCTTGCTTGGTTTAGTTGAGAGTCAGTTATGTTTTTTTACCGTTATTAATCTCAAACAAGCATACTGTTTAATGGCCTACTATGAGATAAATTCTTTCGAAATCTTAAGCCTGGGATGAAATATGCATATATATCCTGGTTATATATATATATATATATATATATATATATATATATATGATGAGAAATATGGAAATAGTATTCCGACAAAATAGAGAAATAAAAAGGTACAAACCGTATTATGTGTTCATCAACGTTTCGTCTTTATTTCGAGACTCATCCAGAGGAAGTCTCGAAATAAAGACGAAACGTTGATGAACACATAATACGGTTTGTTCCTTTTTTATTTCTCTCTCTCTCTCTCTCTCTCTCTATATATATATATATATATATATATATATATATATATATATACTCGACTACTCGTGACTCATTGGGTCAGTATGTTATATTAGTTATCTAATTAATGTATGAGCGTGACACTTGTGACGTAAAGAAAATAGTTTTTGTGACATAACAGAGACATTCCTATGAAAGTATATTAAAATGAAAAAAGAATATAGATAGATTTCTATGAGTCGTTCTGTTTATAATTATTCATTGAAAGAAAAAAACCTTACATCCATTGAATTATAAGTGGTTTGCCATACTTATAGGTAAATGAGCACTGAACATGTACCATAATCATTAAAGTTAAATTCAAATTTTGATAAAACGGGGGAAAAACAATTGGAACGCTGAAAACGTACACAGTAAAACAATACGTTTTATTGTCGCGTTGATTATTTATTTGTAACGCAATTTTTGAAAAACATATTTTCGGGGTTATTTATTTATGTTTGTAGTGTAGAAGAAAATGTATGACTTTTTTTAAAGAAAGGTGTATTAAAAATGGAGAATAAATTCAAAAAAGGAAGCGGTGAGTAAATCGCCGTTGTAAAATGATCTTATGGTTGTCAATGGGTGCAAGTAGATTTATTTGCAAGAAAATTGCGTTAAAATAACTTAAACGTTATACGGAAATGAAGGATGTAAAAAAAGCAGAAAGTATTAACAATTGTTTATTTGGATAATTTAAACGCGAAAATGTACACAGTAAAGCAATACGTTTTATTGTCGCGTTGACTATTAAGTATAATATATACTGTATATATGAAACAGGTCGATAATTATACGTATTATTTGTAATCACGTTTTGCGTTTGCTTCCCATATCTTGAAGTTTTTTTATTTAATAAATTTAAGATATTCGCTTTTCTAAGGAAGCTCGTTTTTTCGTACGAAACCGGTCCAGCGATGTGTGTTTATTTGTTTACGCTGTTATGGGTTTACGTTTATGTACGCATGCGCAAACGGAAGTCGTAAACCGGATGTTGGGTTACAACACCCGTTACAAATTCATTTGAGTTTTATAATTACACACACACATATGTATATACTCCCTTGGGCATGGCTCTACGCCGACACCTTTTCTTCTGCATATTATTCTCGAGTTTCAACATTCAACATTTTTAGTATCATGTATACTAATGTCTCTCTCTCTCTGACCATATAACAATGCGAAAGCTATGGAGCCCCTTGCCAAACTTTCACCAAAAACATTCAACTAGCTACAGCCACTATCCCTCACTCTCTGTATGTGACTAAATATTAACGCAGATGCCATTAAAAATATGGATTCTTGACAACATCGAAAAATATATAGGAAATTCCGACCAATTTTACTTGATAGTTCTGAAGCTTGTGTAATAGAAGTAAATCATTTCGTGGTTCACTAAATGCAGAATAGCAAGTAATGTACGCCTCTAAATGTACTTTGACAACAAACAAATTAAACTGCTTCAATCCATCTAATTATTTTTTAGACAACCTGAACTGGGATTGAAGTAAATATATTTTTATAAAGTAGATGACGATTGCAATTTACATAGCTCGATGATATGCACCTAGTTTTCGTATTTCCAAGCTTGACAATGGCTGATCCCCAAGAAAGATTAGAGCCAATTGTAGAAATACTTTGTAATCATCACGTACCTGGCACATCTGACGCTGCGTTTGTACAAATGTAATTAGTTCATTTTTTTTAGATACTGAAAACTGTTCATCACTTATTCTCTGGTATTCATCAGAATTAATGGTGCTTCAAGCGTGTGAAAATATCTGAAACAGTTTTATTTGTGGTCCGCTTGTTGATAATTTCATGAGAACTTGAAATGCGTTTGAAGTTCATGAATGTGATGATAATCCGAGATGTTGATGTCCTATTTTCGTTTTAAACAATGCACATGCATCAGAATTCTTGCCTGTGTTGCTAGCGGTTGTCTGAAATGGCATTGATGTGAATCGGTCTGTAAAGAAAAAACGGCACCTGCTTGGGCTTCTCTACTACAATTTGTCAATTGAGGAACAACAGGAATTTTCATAAGTCCGTCTTCTGAAAAAAAATCACTGCCAATCTATCGACTTTCTCATTTCCAAAGAATTCTGGAAAAAGTTTACCATCTCAATGGACAGTTAGGGGAACATTAGGCAAAAATCTTCTAATTATTTCCTGGGCTGCCATTTCACGGTGATGTTGTCGAGCTTGTCTTGTAGGTTTTGTTTTTATTCAGGGCTACCTCTCTAGGATTATGCCTAAATGCTTCTGCAGAATCTGCTAGGAAGCATGTTGCATTTTGTTCTGTCCCGGAAAGCTTAAATTCTAGGGATCATGACATTCATTGGTCTATGACATTTTCTGTTAAGGAGTGACTGGAACATTGTACACGTGGGTCTGGTCTTTCCGCATCATCTGAACCGGAATGACTTTCAACACTATATCCTATCATGCTGACTGTAATCAAATCACTATTTCATTGTTTCTCTACATGCATTAACATTTCTGCAACATGTTTTCTCTCCAGACGTCTACATTCAACCTTATGCAACTTTGGATCAATAGGTCCCATGCAACTTCTTCGGTCTTTTTACGTTGTGCTTCTAGAAATTTTTTGTCGTAATCAATTTCGATCATACTCATGTACAATATCGAATAAATTATGAAGTGAATCTGCAAATTCAGCTTCTTTAGCTTTCTGAGTGTTTGTCTTCCTGGAATTTCAATTTATTATGCAAGCCTTTCAGATTTAGCATAGAACTTCAGCAATTTAAATGCTGTGGCATAAGCACTGTCTTGTACTGAAAGTTTTCTGATTATAATGCAAATCGAAAAATCTAGCGAGCACTTGTTATGCATTCGGATGATGATCCAATAAGTTCATTCGTTAGATGCGTAATGTTTGGCAAATTCAGTACATTTCATAAATGTTAAATAAAATATTTTTAATATGTCTTGATGATAATCAAAAATAGAAAAGTCCGTATACAGTAGGTGGCACTTATATATATATATATATATATATATATATATATATATATATATATATATATATATATATATATATATATACGGTACTTTGGGGTAATTGCGCCAAATTTGGGGGTAATTGCGCCAACTAAAAAAAAAAAAGTATTTATATGCATGGTTGCCAAATGAGCACTTTTAGCTAGTTGGCGCAATTACTCCGGACTTGGCGCAATTACCCCAAAGTACGGTATATATAATTCTGGTGTGTATATATAAAAATGTTACCGTGCTTTCTGTAGGGTGAAAATGTAAAAGAAAAATATAATCACCATTATTAGCATTTTTCTCATTTTTAAAAGTGATAAAACTGAATTGCATTGGTAGCAGGCAATACAAATTTAGTTTATCATTTGTAAAACTACGATTTCAAATATAGAATTATACATTAGTGATGTTTGAGAATATTTACAATTTATTAAAAAAACATACATGGGTTCGATATAGTTATATTGGCGTTTTCCTTGGTTTTGTTTTTTTATTGTTTACTAGCCTGGGTGGTTTGCGTTGCCCGAGTGTTTGGAGGTGTGTTGAGAAAGAAAATGTGGTAGTAAACTGGCAATCTAGAACCCATACCGCGAAGGAGGAAATGAAAGTAAAAACAAAACGTGACGTCGTTTTGTCCATTGCCAAACTAGAAGTAGCAAAGGTTTAAATTAAGGCCAGTCAATCGAAAAGAGGCGATGATTTTCGAAAATATCTGTGATAAAAGCGACCCCTTCCTATAGAAAACTGCCCAGTTGAGAGTAAGGAAATAATTGTATTTAGCCAATTCTTCGATATTGATACCGATGTCGTGAAAATCCGTCACTTCCGTCGAAAGATTTAGCTATATATACAAACATACATAATACATACGGTTAAACAGACAGGTGAGATTTATATTATAGATAATCCGTTATTTTCATACCCGCGTCCATTGAGATTTATAAAATACCGCAGTGAAATTAATAATTGATAGTATTTGTCATGTTATTTGCGATTTATGGCTAAATCAAAATAAATAAACACAATATACACATTAAATCAATGAATATGTATTTGAACTATCTATTCCCTATCCACTAGAATATTCTGACGTACTTTAAAAGGTCCATTGAAAGCTAATTTTTGTTTGTTACTAGGCATCCAGTTACTCACACACAAACATTATATATGTGTGTGTGTGTGTGTGTGCGTATTATTTCATGTACATACATAAAAGTTTATGTATCTATTTCAGTATTTACTTCAAACATGTTCAATACCTGTGTCCAGCTAAGAAGTGAGTCTGAAAAATATATAGCCTGACGACTCTTCACGCGGGAAAAACTCGGAAAATTCACTGTAGCTGTTCTGTGCTATTTGGAAAGTTATAGTTTGCTGATCAAGAATGGGCGAAATACAGCTTTCTTTGCTTTAAAGTTTGGCTCCCTTTATGTTAAGCAACTCTCGACATTTCACGTTGCTTATCTCGTCCTCCTCTATAAAAAGCACGTAACACCTCTCGCGTCTTCTTTCTCTGTAGCTTTCCTATCGTCGGTGGAAGAGAGAGCACACCTTTTGTTTTGTTTTTTGTAGTGATGTTGTTTGTAGAATTACTACTACAGTAGTTAATTAGTATATGTTTTAAAATGTTATAAATATATATATGTGTTTGTGCGTATGTACGTGTGCGGACGATAAGGTTTGTAAGTTATTTGGGTCGGTGACAAATGGGTAGCAAGATAAGTTTAATTTGTCATTAGCATTGGGTTCTACAATGGAGCTTATGAGGGTAATTAAAGCTTACATAACTAAACATATTCCATACTGTAACAGCTTTCATTAGTATGCTACATATGAGACTAGATTGAATTACCAGCCTATATAATGCGCTTGTCATATAATCGTTCGTCTTTATTGATACACATTTATAAGTTGCGCATTGGAATATTTCATAATATTTTATAACATTTTTCTTCATGACTGTGGACATGATTATATTTTATGTCGACAAAATATGACATGAGTAAATATATTTAAATAAACACAAAAATAAGTCTTTTAGAGATTATAGAGGATATCCAGACGTTTACAGAGTATCTAGGGGTCTACAAATTCATGAGTCGTTAATTAGCCAACAAAGTTAAAAATTAAAAGAACGGATAAAAATATGTAAATGTAATCGTCCAAAAAAGGAAGTACGTGATATTTTGGCAGAAGAAATACAAAGACAAGAAACTATTCTCCGGATATTGAACACTTTTTGTTGTCCATGCATTAAAAAGACACACCTCAAATAAAAAATAAAACACCTTTAATTTCATTGATTGAGATTGTTGGACTGACTTCCTCATCTTGGTTTTTATTGTCACAACGTTTCGGCCGTTTTGCCCTCCGGACTTCATCCGGGTTTTGTATCGAACTGGGGAACCGTTTGTTAGGAGTCTCGAACCTAACCCTTTATTATTATTACGGGGGTACCGTGTTCGGACTTCAGCTAGGCTCTGGGACATAGTTGCTGATTCTCTGTTTTTGAGTGTTACTTTTCACTGCCTTCGTTCAGGATTGAACTCAGCACCTTCGGGTAACTGTAAACTTTGATAAAACGTCTAGGACCACTCGGCCATATGTCACTAGGGCAATTCTTAGTTGGTTTTTGTTAATGTTAAACCTATGTTGTTATTCAAGGTTTTCTCTCTCTATCAGAGGTGTCCAAATTGCATTCAGCTCTATGCTTGGTTTGCTCAGTAGGTTGTTATGCCGGAGCCTGTGAGCTGTTTCTTTGAGCTTTCTCACTTTCCAGTGGGTCTCTCTGTTTATTATTTTTACTTCGTTCCATAGGGGGCGATGGTCCCCCCTCTCCATCCAGACATGGTTGGTTATACCCGATTTTTCTGTCTCTCCCTTTAGTTACCGCTTTTCGGTGTTCTTCAACCCTTACTTTAAGGGGGCGGCATATTTTACCGTTGTAAACCTTTCTGCAACTGCATGGGATGGAGTATATGCAGTTCTTGGTCATGTACTCCTCCATGCGGGGCTTCAATCGTACCAGGTGTCGTTTGAGTGTTGACCCGCTCTTGAATACCGTCCTGATGTTGCAGGGGGCACATATTCTCTGAATCTTTTCGGAGATGCCTCGTATGTATGGTAGGCAGACCGTTGGAGGTTTTTGGGTTTCATTCTCCTCTCTTATACTATTAACACGTCTGGTGGATAGTAATCAATGAAAACACCTCATCTAAAAAATACAGACAATTACCTTTCATTTCAATATAAATTGCAGCGAGTGCCCGAACGACCGAAAAAAATTAGCTAAACGCATGCGTAATATGCGTTTTTTATTTTATTATTTTTGTAAGGGCACTTTTTCACTGGCTTTTTTTTTTTTTTTTTGCAAATAAAAGAAATTTTCGATTTGCTTCTTTTTAGAGGGGGGTCGATTTGCTTTTTTTAGTCGGGGAGGGGGATTTTCTTGTTTCTAAATGTGTAACAGAAGCTTGAATTCGAAGCCGTCAAAGTTTCTGTATATCCGTTTAAGAATATTTAAAAAAATATATTAAATTTTTCAGTTTATTTGTAAGTGTTTTTTTTTGTTTGAATATTAAAAAGTTTTTTTTTTCTGTCTACTCGGAATTATTTTTCAAGCTAGAAATTACCAAATTATTTTATTTAACGAAAAGTTTATGTTTCGACATTTCTAGAGGGTCACAACTCTACGTCTTTAAAAAAAAGTCGGTGTCGGAAATAATTCTAAATAAATTAAATTAAATATATTATCAATACAATTGCTGTTTTAAGTTTATTTAATAATTTTAAATAGAAAGCTTAAAACAATTTATTCACTAAAAACATTAACTAACATACCGTTATTTAATAAATCGATTTTCCTTAATGTAATATGTAATTGTATATTTTGCAAGAATCATACTATATATAGAAATACATGAAAGATTAAAGTAGTGGACCTTTTGTATATATTAATCAAATTGTGAACAAACAAACAGACAGGAATGCGAATTTATAGATTCTCAAAGTAACAGAAGTATTCACTTAATCGATATTCACATTACTTTATGCTTTACAGCTATAAAACAATATAAATGTAAATGAAATGATACTTCTGCGATTTTGGAATGTTTAATAAAGTGAGCGTGTAAATTCATTTTTATCGAGCTTAATTGTAACAATTTTGAACTTTACTGATTATATACGTTATAACTATATATTAGTTTACAAAGGTATACATACATACATATTCAGGAAACACCAGAAACAATAAGAACCGCTTACAAATATTTATTTATATTTAAAATGCACTTTGTGTGTTCGTTCCCTATGGACTCTAAAACGGTTTTACTAATTGTTGAATGTTTCACACAAATGTATTTCATGTGTTTGTGATCGTTCTTAGATAAGTTTACATCGAGTATTGAAAATATCTGAAGGAACAATAATATTTACTAAAGTTAAGACACTTATACAGATTAATATTGCAATTGCATCGAAGAAGTCTTATCACAACACAAGCAGAAAGGGTCTGGCGTATAAAATCAACAATACATAGTTTAACAAGACCCAGTCGTGTTCGAAGCAGATGCTTCTGCTTATAGCATTATTTACCCATGATATTGAATTTTATATTTTGATGTTGAATTAAATCAAGCAATTATACAAACAATTTTTTAACTAACAATGGGTTCTATACAGTGCAATGTAGATGTTGAATTGGAAGCCATGTTCAATTTCAGAAGAGTATCCGATGATTAGCTTATCTATACAAGTCCTGAATATCAAGAATTTTCTGTACAGGTTCTGGACGTAAATTTTTACAAACAAAGAGCAAAAGTTTTTCTCTGATTTATATTTTTACATTGAAAAGGTGAGCATGCGGTGACTGAACCATTTTTTTTTAATTATATATTTCTGTACTAAAGTACAAACATACACACACACATATATACATATATATATATATACATACACAAATATACACGTAATATGTATCCGTAAACAAAATATTTATTCATTTTTGTTAAATAAAATTAAACGAAGAGAAAAGAGAAAATAGTAAAGACTTGTAAAATTTTTGATATATTTGAAAGAGATTATTGTGTACAAAATAAAAGTAAAAAAGTCAATTTTAATTTATGCGCGATTTATAATAGGCACGTAAAAAGTATTTGTAAAAAAACGGTACAAAAAAAATGTTTTCAAACATTTTATTTTTTAATTATTATTTTTTATTGTATTTATTTTTTAGTTTTTAGTAAATGTTTAAACATTTATTTGCCATTAGTATGTGAAAAAGTGTTAATACAAAGTAAAATGGATGCAATTAACGTCTTCTTCAGGATAACCTTACCTCAATACATATCTGGACATGTGAAAAGTTATTTAACGTCAGACTCCCACAAGTTTAGAGACGAAACGTTCCAATTTTAAATTTGTCGCCGATTGTATAAATGTTTCGCTGATATTTTATTCAGATGCTATGTAATTTACAATAATGGATTACATTTTAACTTCATTTCTTATGAAGTGATATTTAATATTAATATGATTAGATCTTTGGTGAATCACTGTGTTCTGCTGGCTTGATTATCACAATTAATTACTTCGGGAGTTGAAGTTTATTCTGGTTCTTAAACAGTCTTTAGCAAAGCTTTTAGGTATAGTGTTACTTTCGCAGTATGTGTAACCTCAATGAATTCTGTTTCATACTTATGGAGAGATACAATCTGTTGCGTTTGAGATTTCTATGAAACTATGAGCCCATCTTTTGATAGTCGAGAACAATGCCCAGATATAGTTTTTCGATCTATATCGTTTCATCAATATGAATCTGAAACCCCTTCTAATTTTAGGGGACTTGTTCTTCTTAAATAATAAAGGACTTGTCGAGCTGTTCAAATCTTTCATTGTCGGTTATGTGAAAGGTTTGTTACTGTGTAACATATGTTTAGTCTCGTAGCACTCATTAAGTATAAAGGACTTTCTATTATATATCGGTATAGTTTATCGTTGATGATTTCAGATTCCGTGTATCTTTTTTTATATCATTTCCGATCGGTGTAGAACGTTTCTTGCATTCTTGATTTCAAACTTTAATAGGATTTATCAATGTACTCCGATTGATTCATTTTAAAAAATCTTTTTCATAAGTAAATTGTATGCTCAGAAATCATATCTTGCCAAGATCGGTCATTTTGAATTTTTTATTTAATCTGTTCTAAACTCGGTTCACATTATGTTGCAATTTATATTAAACTTTCATCGACCTATACTAAATTTTGTTGCTTTTATTTTGTTTACACAAACAGAGGTCTACTTGGCATTATTTGAATTCTTATACAATTATATAATCATGAAATAATCTGTTCCTTCATAAATTCCTCTGCCTCCATACAGGGCCTTGTTAAACCTTAGACTGTACAGGGATTTGTTAAGCCTCGATACGTAACTTTTATTTTTAATTATGAATCCCTAAGGAGAGGTAATAAAAATTTCACAGTCTATTAAGGAATCTAAATAAGATATTTTTACGTCCGTTTGATGAATTTGAAGGTTATATTGCGATGCGATTTACAGTAAAAATCTGATTGTGTTTAGGTTTGTAGTCGGTGAAAACGTAGAGAAATGTTTTATACGGTAAACTTGAGAGTATTTTTAGCAAGAAAGCTAGACTTGTACTGATCAACGCTCGATGCTTTAGTATTTTTGTAGAGATAAAATGTCATTTAGGGGAGGCACTGTCAGATAGGTATTTTTTCTGTATATATTTCGCTTTCCATTGCTATTTTCTATTGCTAAAAATGTTCTGAATTAATTGCTTCGTTAAAACTTTTGGACGTATCCCCCCCATTGTTTTTTTTTCTTTTTAATTATTAACTGTTTATTGGAAAATAAATATAAATGTTTTAGTATGAATAAAAACAAACACATGTGCTGTGATTTCTTTGCTATTAAATGGTAAGGTTTAAGTACGGAATATTAATCTGAAGTCCTGTGCGTACTAATATTAACGAACTAAAATAACCGCGACTAACAAAAAACACTACAACAAACCTCGTCTTCTGTAAAATTACCTGTTAATGTTGTTATTTTATTTATTAGTATCGGATTGTTATGGGAAAATAAATACCTCTACAAATAATCTTATAAATCTATTTTTGATAGCAAATAAAAAACACAAGACGTGTTACGACAGCTTTTTTTCAAGTGTTTGGTTAAAATAAAGGAGCAATAATAATCATAAAAATTATCTTTACAAACAAAAGTAACAATAATAATAAATTCCTCTACGTATACTGCAGAAGTAACTGTTAATACTGTTAAGTTTTAGTACATACATAATATATATCAACGGTGCTATATGAAAGTATAATTTGCAAGTTTAATTCAATGTTTATGTAACAAATCGTATTTCTTAGTGAGGGGGAGAGGCAAATAAGTACCATGATCGAACCCCTATTGGTTCACCTCTGGATGAATTCAATAATTACGTAAATTTTCCTATAAAATTGGTAGTTTAAAGCATTTACCCTAGCAGTAATCCGAATAAGGTTTGTTTCTGTACAAATGCCAAAAACTGATGCATAAGCCTGTTTCAACGCTGGGTGTAATGAAGATTATTTTAAAAAAGTGGCAGGTTTCTGCTGTGATAGGCCTCCATACTTATGCATGTAGAAAAACATACAGGGAAAATCTAGTTATGACTAAGTATGTTGTATGTGCCATTGTGTATATGTGTGTTCGATTAATAAGTTATATTAATCATAGTTTTATATTAAAAAATGTAAGAAAAGATTTAATATATTTTAAGGGATTTTTGTTCGGTTAAACGTATGTAAAAACGACACTAAATATTTCTGACTGTGTTCAAATGTACGAATTCTTCATCTGAAGAACGACTGTTTCTATTGATAGTATGTATTCGCAACTGATGATTGCCGACTATTTCGTAATTTTGTTAAAATAAGAATAAACGTTTTTTAAATAAGTTTTTTAGTCAAACGTAATATTGATAATATGAATACATTTAAGAATGCGAATAATTTACCGCTGACATGTGACTATGTATGAATACAAATAAAAAGATCCGGTGATATCGATATATTGACGGGGCTGATACTTTTAAAGCTGAGCAGCGGTTTTCTTGGGGGGGGGGGAAGATGGAATTACTAGTCTTACTAAGTTCTGAGAACAGAGAGTCAGGAAATTGTGCTTTTTTTCTTTTTATATTTCCTTCATTAGTCCTTCCGCTTTCTAGGTTTTTTATGATTCAAAAACTCTCTAAATTTGTTTCCCTCAAGTCCTTGGTAGACATAATTAAAATTTTTCGTGTTCTGTGAGGGATTTTGCGTATGTCTTTTGGGAGGGAGGTTTTTTGTTTTGTTGAACTAGAGTCCAGTTATACCTTGGAGGGGACATTTTATTGAATTTAATTTATTTTTAATTCGTCTGTTATTATCGACTTTATCGGGGTGTGTGTTGTACTTTTGAGGGGAGGATTTCGGTCACGTCTCTGATCAATTCTCCTCTGTTAGGTTTTAAATGTTCAAGAACCCTGTTTTTAGGGTGTGGTTGGTAAGGTGCATCACTCCCCCACTAATTCAGCGTGCCGGTCGTCTACCTTCTACTACGATTAGCAGTTTTTCTCCTCCAGTTTCTAGATAATATATTTTTAGAAAGTTATATTTGTTGAGCAGTATGTCAGAGAACCATACTCTATTAAACTTGTTTTCATTCACTCCCATGATATCCCTATATTCTAAGAAGAAGTCGTAAAGGTATTCTCCGGGGCCACAACAAGGACTTCGAAAATTGAAAAAGTGATGATTCTCCGTCCCATACATTGCATAGTTGGTGCACAATCCTTGGTAATTATATCCTCTTTCGAAAGAGGAATACATTCTTCGGGTGCTTTAAAAAAGGTACTGCGGGGATTGTGCCCTTTACTCTTTGTGATTCTCTCTGGTATCAGACCGACTGTTGCGATTAATTTAAGACCTCGGTCTTTAGTGGATCTGATAAGTTTTTTTGTTGGTGTTTTGCGGTCAATAACAAAAAGATAAATTGCTTCTTTTTTTTCGAAAATTCGTCCAATCTAATTTGTTCCAGTATAATTCCATTGTCTGTGATCAATTCGCACACCTTCGCTACAAAGTCTTCAACATTAATTGCGACTTTAGGTGGCTTTGTCTATTCTGAATATTCTTTGGTTTGTTTAGAATTAATCTCCATTTTTCATTCTAGGTAGACTCCCCCAGCGTCGTACAGCTGGCAGATACCATTGCCGACAGAAAAAATATTCCGACTTCAATAGAAAAAACGTTTGGACTCGCAGAGAAAGGACAAAAGGTTAAACAACAAAAACAAAAATAATAAATAATGGTTAAAAGGGGCATATCAACAAGAAGAAGAAATATAACAATAATTAAGTGTAACGAACGAAATCAACCCGATATATGATCGGGTTAGTATTTATTTATTGTAAAAATAAAATTTACAAGAAAATGTGCCACAAGGCAAAAAAGGGGGAAGGGGGAGTTAATGTTGACCTAACTAACATGACGTTAATCTAACAAGACTCTTTTACCAAAATATCAGAATCACTCTGTGGACATCCTAGTTAAAACCCGAAAATACAAATATATACATGCTGTGCGGGGGGGGGGTAAAAATCTTATTTACAAAAATGAATGAAAAGTGGTGGTTAGTAAGAGAACCCCCTCACTAATAAATGTGGCAGGTAGAAAGTTTTGTCAGTCGAAAATATATATTCCATATGAAAGTTGTGGGATCGTACTTATAAACACTACAAATAGGAATTGAGGAATCAAATTAATTCACGTTTTGTTTCAACCAATCAGAAACCAGAATTGCTTCATAAAAAATGAATGTTTCAGTATTCCAGCAGATCATTTCCTTGCGTCAATACGAAAAGGGGCTTTTGCTCTTTGCTAGCAAAATTATAAAGTCCAGAACCTGTACAGAACAGCGACCCATTGAAAAGTCTTCATATCCAATACTTGCATAAAATATATACCCATCGTAAACTATTCTGAAATTAAACATTGCTTTTAATTTAAGAGGTTATGAACCCGGCGGAAAACTTTACTTCGATGAGTCGGAATCAAAATTCGAATTGTGGCACGTAAATTTTTAGGATATTTCTGAATCCAAAAGTTACACAAGGTAATTTTGGCACAACTTAGAAACAGAAATGGCCCTTAGCTTATAGAAAAGAATGCAACTGTTTTTTTGCGGAATTAAAACAATGCTTAGCTGATAAAAGCTTATCTCTGGTAAGGCGAGAAACCTTAAACGATGGCTGCAAAGCATTGAACATAATAAAAGAGCATTATTTATCAAAAGGAAATCCTAAAGTTATCTCTTTATATACTTAACTGACATCTCTAAAACGCACGGAAGCAGAGATGATTACGGATTATATGATAAGAGCCGAAACAACAGCAAATTCATTAAAAATGTCTGGCAAAGTTATTAGCGACAGTCTGTTAATCTCAATGGTCCTTAAAGGGTTGCCGAGTGAGTTTAAGCCGTTTACCACCGTGATAACTCAAAAAAAAGAAAATTTCATGACTTTTAGTCAATTCAAGGAACCACCTAGGAGTTGAGAGGAAATTGAGAAATTGATCACAGACAAAAGCGAATATACAAATATCAGGAAATGTTAAAATAACCAATTAAAAACACCAAATTTTAATTATATTAGGTTGGTTCTAAAATAATGTTTTTTGACGTTCAAAAACGACATTCTTTTGGCCTCAATCTAATATTTTTACCTCAAATATAAACCACAACTTTTCTCGAAACAATTTTTCTCTTAAGAAAACGGAGGATTATGATTATGGGCGACCCAATCACAAAGTGTCAAATGTAGATACAAAAATTGCAAAGGGACTCCATTAAAAATGCCGAGATCTCCGTTAGCGTTATTGTCATGTACGTTTGACGCTTCAACAAACAGTAGCACCTTTCTTGTCGATTGTGATGCAACGGTACATGAAATTACGAAAGAAAGCGGATTTTATCAATTTTGATCCCAACTTTAACATTTAGTCACTTTGTAGAGCTAGTCAACAGCAGTCGAGTAAACGATATCGTTTTGAAGCGATGCTAAAATCTCGCTAAAGAATGATAAAGGTGAACTTTGTTTCTCTATTCTGGAAACGCACTTGTAATCCAGAAATTAAAAGAAAAAAAATTTATTGTCCAAGCCGCCACTAAACAAAGTGCAAATATAAGCTTTTATCTCAATACAATACACTTCGTGTACCTGACTGAAACTGTATTAAAAGAAATGAAAGACTATATTAGTCTTATCGAAAACTGCTTATCATGATTTACAGACATGACATAAAATTCTTGGGCGCAGCAATACATCAGATATTAAAACGTTGCCGAATGTGGTTGACAATGAAAATAAAAATTTAAAAAAACTTTACAAACTGCGACGTTTGTACACAACGAAAAATAGCAAAGTGCCATAAAAATATACCCGACAAGAATTGCTAACAAAAATTTTACCGCTGGTACCTTATGACTTGAACGGTCCCATGAAACCAATGTGCTAAAAATATCCAGGTATGCATTAAATTTTTTAGACGATTATTTCGGTTTAAGAAGAGTCTTGTTCTTAAAGAACAAATCCGATATCTTGCTAGCAACTAAAAAAACTGACATGCCCCCCACTCTGCATTAAAGTGTATTTGCTCTGAAAATATAAAGACTTTGAACTTTTATTAATGATTGATCGTATTAAAATTGAAGAACTGACTCCTAATTCACCTTACAGAATCGGAACTGCTAAAAGATCATGGCAGACAGTTTTTGAAATGGCCAGATGTTTACTCATTGAATCAATCTTCCCCAAAATCCTCTGGTCATATGCACTCATGGCGGCTGCATGTATACGCAACCGGTCCTTAAACAAAAGACTCTAAAGCCTAATATTAAGCTTTCTACGTACAAAAACAAATTAAATGCATGTATTTAGTTTAACTTGCATCATATTCATAAATAAAGCTATAGAATATTTTTTTAAGTTTTTACCGACTACAAACATAACGACAATCAGAATTTTATTCTAAATTGCATCTCAATGTAACCTTAACAATCCTCATTATTATTATTATTATTATTATTATTATTATTCCAATTACATACATTAGCGTACTAATAAATCAACTACTAACGACTTCAAAGGAAAATAAGACTTTGCCTCCTCTATGTTTTAATTATTTCTTTGAATTCTCTAAATGATTTTTCGTTATAAACAGTAAGTTTTCGATGAAAAGTGTTAGGATTTATTTTAACAAGTTTAAAGATTTCCACTTTCATTCCAGATTTCGAACAGTCACAAAGTAATTGTTTTATTCAATTATTAACAGTACTTTAAATTACATCAACATTGATTGCAACTGGATGTAATTGCATTTTATCGTATTTTAATTTATTTTTATTAATATTACAAGTGAAGACGATACACATGCTTATAAAATGGCCACGTTAAAAATAGATTTATTTGATTTAAAACTGCAGTGCAACTTTTAAAAATAACTAATATTTAAAAACTATATTCCCATAAAAATTGTTTTAAAATCCTATTTTAATCTATATCAATTATAGACTTGCACAATTTTCCTCACTTTCCATAATTACTTTTTTTCCTCGACCAATTTCTGATGCATATCACGTTTTGTTTTTCAGTACAATTACCAGTCTAGAACGATTTTTCATTTGCGTAATCAGTCTGTAAAACGAACAGGCAATGGTTTCAACATTGTCCAATATTGCTTTTGTTTTTGGTGTTATGGCCTTTTGTGGGGGGGACTCCTTTTTTTTCTTTTTTTTTACAGAAAATTCGTGTACCGATATTTTTGCTTGTACTCAGCAAATTTCTCTTTTAAGCGTTTGTACAGTGGGAGGGAAATACTATTTCAGTTTTTCAAAACTTATTTTATAAGGGATGGACTCATTTTCTACATTACTTATCACGACAAACATACATAGCGAACGTAAAGGAATCATAGCTTTTGTACCATTATAAAGAAGAAGCCTTAAATAAACTGCTAATATTCTTTTAAAATGCAAGACTAAAATACCTTTGCATTTTACACGATCCACGCATTAAAATACTGTTCTTATTCATATAGTGACTACTTCTAATATGAGATCCTATGTGCTTCATAAATATACCGAAAATCAACAAATAATTAGATTTTCAGACAACCGTCGATACTTATTGAATTTTGAATTAATTTATACATACTATACAGTTTTTAACAATATATAAGGGGAACTATTCTTATTGTACCTGAGAACCCCCATATTTAATTTAATGCAAGCTGAATAAAGTACATAAGAATCTTTCTTAATTTTAGCATTATATATACTCGGAGTACAGTTATTTGTTATGCTTCCCGTGAATTCGTACATAAAAATGAAAATAAATTCAATATTATGTTTGGATACAAAAATCTTATCAATATATACTGTTATATTGAGATGAAAAAACTTTCTGAAATATTTCAACATTTTGAAAAAATTAGAATGTTTTTAATTTCATTCTCCTTTTATCATAACATTTTAAATAAACGTTTCCTTATTTTCTAAGTATTATTCGTTGCTTCAATAAAAATGTCGGTTTCCGGTATTCACAGTAAGCTACTAGCGATCATTACCAGTATTAGCCTCCATTAAACAGCTTCGAAATGAAATCACCTGCCTTAAATTGTTGTATACTGTCATCCATTGGCGAATATTGTCATCCGGCGGCGGACACCATCGGTCACTTGCAGTTAAAACGGTGATTAATGGAAAGTGGTGATAAGTACTCTTTTCAGATAGTTACTCTCATTTCTTGACATGGCCCTCACTGACGAGCACTGCTACTTGTAGGCGGTTACTGCAATTTTGAGAAAATTACTGCTGTTTTGAGGCGGTTATATTCGGATACTGATGGGCACTGGCGTATGCATGCATATTGACTATGAAGGTATTCTATGGAGTTGACAACCAATATTCTTCAAATTCTTGTTCATGACAGTTTTCAATAGTCTATATTGTAACTAATATTCTTGCATTTGCTCGTTTCCTGATTGAGGATGAATTTTTCAGACATATTTCTACGATATCTACATAACGAGTTATTTTTCGAGTAATAATTCCAGGACATGTCTTTTTAGCTAATGTCTTTATAAAATTTTTGGTCCCCCGACAAAAGGATTGTGGAACTGTAAATTCACCCTTGTCCGTTAGCCCGTTCGTCTGTCCACAATTCTCTCAATAACTACGCCTTGGAATTTTTTAAAATTTTGCCCAAACTTTAAACATGATATGCGTAAAAAAAGTAAAGAAACGGAATTTTTTGGAAAACTTCCGGTTGCTCCCCTAGGGGTGCCTTTCGGGTTAAAATGGCTAAAATTGACACTTTTGTGCTTATTAAAAAAATGATGCCTTGAATTTTTATAAAACTTTCTGAAAAGTTGTAACTAACTGATTTTTATATAATTTTGCTTGTCCATACTTCGCGATAACTCTTGGGTCTGCCTTAAAATCTCTTTTATGGCTAATAAGAACACTCCATTTTTACAACTATTTTACCATATTTGTTCAAAATTTTCTGTGTATGTATATTTAGCAGTTTTGCATGGTGCTGAACTCAAATTTAAATATGTTAAGGCTTTTGGGACTGTTGGAGCTATATATGGAGGAGCAAATGATGGACTCAGTCATTTCTTTATTTTCATGGTGCTGAACTCAAATTCAAATATGTTAAGGCCTTTGGGACTGTTGGAGCTATATATGGAGGAGCAAATGATCGACTTAGTCATTTCTTTATTTTCATGGTGCAGAATTGAAATTTACATATGTTAAAGTCTAAAACTGCACCGTTTGTAAATTTTCACTAGAATTTTTCGCCACCTGGGGACTTCTGGGACTAAATAGGGGGCAAATGCTGAACTTAGTCATTTTCATTATGCCTCGTTCACTGTACACTTCTGGGGGGCAATGAATGTTTCAGTTGTTTTTTATTGAGTGAGTGTAAATGACACTTGTGATTAAGAAAAAAATAGCTATTATCTCTGGTCATCTTGAAATGAGATTTAAAAAAAAATTCAATGGCTGTACAAACTATTCGGAACAACATCCAAATCACTGAAACTATTTTATCATAATGGGCCAAAATTTGTGTAAAAAAAATTTGTTAACAGGGTGATGTATAAATTTAATTTTTATTAGAAAGCTATTATCGCTGGTCACATAATTGATTAAGTTCTGGTATAGCTTTACCATGAACTAAAAACAAATATTTATTCAAAAGTACTTAATACGTATGCAGGGCTTTAATATAAATAAAGTTATATAAATATTGTAAGGAATCTACCTGTAAGGATGAGCGAATGAATAAGTGGCCTTGGAAGCATGCGATCGACCAAAACACCCAGACGACCGACGTGGATGAGTAGAATCTAAAGATAAAACAGAGGTCGTTTCTTCCGCCTCCATTAGAAGCTCTGAACTGAATCGTCTGTCTTTAACTGTCGGACATTGTTTGGCACTGGCGGGTACTGATATCCACTGGCTGTCACTGATTGCCTATGGTAGGTATTGATGGTCACTGGTGGTTATTGCTCTTTGAGGCAGTTACTTGCATTTACTGATATGTAATGGCTGGCATAGCTTTGTGTGCAACTATCAATCATTGTTGGTCAGTGTGGATCATGATCAGTAGCCACAATTGAACTACTATCATAAAGTGGCGGACAGAGTCATCCAGCGGTGAGCCGTATAATCCAGTGCTAAGCATTGATGGTAACTTGCAGTTAGTTCTGCTTTGATACTGTTACTTACGTTTACTGGTAGACATTGGTTGCCTTTACAATTGCATTGTCGGTTTTCGGCATTCACTGTGAGTTACTAGCAGTCATAATCAGTATTAGCCTCCATTAAATAGCTTTGAAATGAAATAGCCTGCCTTCAATTGTTGTGCACTGTCATCCAGTGGCGAATATTGTCATCCAGCGGCGGCACCATTTGTCACTTGCGGTTAAGACGATAATTAATGGTAAGTGGTGATAAGTGCTCTTTTCAGATAGTTACTCTCATTTCTTGACATGGACCTGCACTGGGGGGCACTGCTACATTTAGGCGGTTACTACAGTTTTGAGAAAATTACTGGTGTTTTGAAGCGGTTATATTCGGATACTGATGGGCACTGGCTGCCTTAGAAACTATCGCTCAGTGGCCGTAACTCTCGGTATAATATGGCTATGCCAACGTCAGTTTTGTTCGAAGCCTGAGCAAAGCAAGGAGTACTTTATTTTTCGTTATCATCAATATTGATTTGCTGCGTCGATGTATATATGCCTTTATACTTTTACAGAATACTTTTGCAATGGTTTAGATACGATATATAAGTTGCTTATATTACATTTTTCTTACCTACTCTCGATAGCTACAATGGTAGGAGACGCGACTGGATGGCTAAATGTTTTGGTTTCTATTCTAGCTTATGACGCCCAAGTCACTTTTTATAATATATAATATTCAATAGGAAATTGGCTTTGTAATAATAAATACGGAATCTGCATGGATTAAACTATATTTAAGCGTATTTTACCAGCAGGTACTGGTCGGGCGCCCCCACTCTAGTATGAATTATTTTGCTGACCGAAATAGAATGTTTATTGTTTTTGAATGTTGTTAACCTCCATAGCATAATAACGTTAATTGTTTTCGCATTTATGTTTTAAGATTTTAATCATTTTGTGTAAAATTCCACGACGTCGATGACGACTACAATGACGACCAGAAAAGAGATTTTTTGTTTGAGTAACGTTAATTGTAGTCGCATTAATGTTTATATATAAAGTTTGCGTAAAATTCGAGACCACTGAACACTAAGAGAATGTCGGCGTCTGTGGTAAAGTTATTGGCTTTGTTAACGCAATGTTGTTTAGTTCTTGATAGGTCTTTCTAACTGTTCGAAATTCCGTAGTCCGGCATTCTATAAATCCGGTAAACGGATGTAAACAGCTGACGACGGAGATGACGGCAAAGACAGCGACGACGACTATACTGACGATAAGAAAGGAAACTGAAAATGCTTTTTTGTTGTTTTTGAATAACGTTAATTGTTGTTGCATTTGTGTTGTTATGTATAAATAAGTTGGGGTTTTTTTTAAACTACGGGTCGTGATTTATTTTAAAATAATGAAATGTGGGTGCACGCCATGTTGAATTTAACGGAGAGTATTCTCTCCTGTTCGCTAAATTTAGACTGTAGATTAAAGATTAATGCTTGAGTAGCCAAAGAAATTGTCAGTAAAAGTAGAAATCAAATAAGCGAGAGTTGTATGGAATGAGTTTTAGGTAGAAGACAAAATAACGTAATCACAAAATGAAATAATTATAAAGACTCTAAAATATTTTCTTCCGTGAACCACGGGAGATTTAGAAGAGAAAATAATAAGTGAGTAAGTATTCTGCTTCTACCTGTAAATATGTTTTATTGTGAGAAGCAACTGACGTTAGAACTATTATAAGAATTTATAAGCTACTGAATAAAAGCTACTGATAATATCCACAAATTTCGCAACAGGTATTGACCATATTAAATTTATATGTGGCGTCTGTGTTTGTATTGCTATAATGTTTACTGTTAGATGAGAAAAATTGTTTCCTGTTTATAAATTATAGAGATATGGCGAATGCAGCGATGTATCGATCTTACCCCGTATTATTTTACGATTATTATTATTATTATTATTATTATTATACAAATGCTAATATATTATTTAATTACTGAATGAGTTAATATAATATTCAAACACACTTGATCTTGAATTGTTTTTGCTAGAAAATATGAATCCTACCATCGAGACGTTTTTATCCATTCTACAAGCAAATTAAAAGCAGATTCAGTAGATTGTTTTGTTTTATATACAGTACGATATTTCGTAAACTGAAATTATTGTATTTTTTCCAATGTAAAAGAGTAAATAAGGATTGTAGATATTATAGATTGTTGTGTAATCGGATGCTATGTCTTTTTTTAAATTTCTTTTACTTCATACGTATTTCAAAAAATATCTAGGAACATACATATTTCAAAGAAATACTTATACGTATTTCACAGAAATACTTATGAACATAAGTATTTCAAAGCATGTTATATAATGCGATTGGGCAAAGGAGGAATAAACAAGAATAAGAATTAAGTAAAAAAAACTTCCGAATAACTGACTCAAATAAAGTAAGTAGAACAACAAAAGCGACCTAGATTCTGACCTTTGACCCAAGACGAAAATGTCCAGGTTTATAAAAGAAACAATGCATGATAAACACGGCTGTACACTCGCACGTACGAAAAACACGCAGAGCTGTATTTTATACATATATTTACAGATATACACTTCTATGTAACAAGGAGATTGTTTTAATAGTTTATAATAGATAAATAAAAAATGGGATTTTCTGTAAACTGAAATTATTAAGTTTCTATAATTTTGAGATGTGGGTTGGTTATTCGTAATATTTAGAATCTTCGAACTACTGTTCTCATTTTGAGTTCATTTTCACAACGTTTCAGTCGATGTAACCTCTGACCTTCTTCAGGTGTATCTTGTCCGACTCGGGAATGTTTCTGTCGAACTCAGAAATGTGAATGGAATTTCGAACACAACCCTTTATTTACTTCACAGGGGTATCATGCTCTCGTTCCACCGGTCGTGATTGAATAGAGATTCTAAGTAATTCACAATTGTGTTTTTCCGTCGCCTATACAGGGAATTGAACCTTCAATCTTCAGGGGATTATCACTTTTACAGTTAATTTTCCAAGTACTCGAACCATTGCGAAAATAAAACTCCAAATGAGAACAGTAGTCAGAAGAATCCAAATAATCCTGAAATTATTTTTGGATGTTTGTCTATGTAGAAATAGTTCTATTAAGAAATTCTAAATCAACCATATACTTCTCGTCCAGAAACTGCTGCAGATGATATAATCTTTCCCAAGATTGTGAAAGAATACGTTTCATATAGGCATATTAGGTGGCATGTGCAAAGACTGTAACGAAGCAGGGTGTATGCCATCTCCAACCACACGTTTTAAAAAGTTCGAAATAACACTAGTATTTTTCTGCTTAACCCAGCACTGTTATGATCGATATTATTCGGGTGCTTGTGAAATAACATCTCACGAAAAGCTGATTTATATATATATATATATATGTTTAGAGGTACAGAATTTGTATATAGTTTAAAATAAAATACTAGGCGGAAGTTTCTCGAGAGCTCTTTCGGCTATCATCTCGTCAGGAGTAAATCGATAGCAATCTAAATAATATTGTAACGAAAATAAAGAGTTCAGTTGGGGAACTAATTAAATGTGCCAACGTACGGGGGCATTAATTAAATTTATTTACGTTTAAAAACGATTAAAAATATTGGCACAACGAGGGAGAAAAAAATAAAAATAAAAATAAAAAAGCGGGAGAAAAAATTCAAAGTTCCCCAAAGAGAAACAATGCGTTTGATGTTTCTTTTTGCCGGCACAAAGAAGGTTGACGCACCGCGATAGAGACGGCCTCCAAAATCTTTAAATGGTTTTTGGAGTCCGCTCTATGTAGCACCTCGAACCAATCTATTTTATATCTATCGGCACAGCACGGGTTGTCAACCAAATGCTGGCCAATAGCAGAGTCCAAGGCTGCAGAAGGAGGGAGACCACCAAACCCCATCCTCCCTTGTCTGATCTTCGATGGAACATGCTGGTTTATACGAGTCAAAAGGTGCAAGGGTGTTCGCCCAACATAACCAGCATCGCATTGGCATCTAAACTGATATACAATATTACTATTTTGGATGTAAGGCAAACTATCCTTGCGGAAAGACGGAAAAGCAGGTCTCGTAGTATATACCAAACGCAAGGTCACCGAATTGAAGCATTCGTAAATACTTCTTCGAATCTGTTTGGAAATTCTATTACTCCCCTCCCCAATCCACGGTAATTTGAAATAAACCGGGCATAAACTGAACTCTTTATTTTCGTTACAATATTATTTAGATTGGTATCGATTTACTCCTGACGAGATGATAGCCGAAAGAGCTCACGAGAAACTTCCGCCTAATATTTTATTTAAATATATATATATATATATATATATATATATATATATATATATATATATATACAGGGTGACCCCCCCCCACAAAAAAACGGGCCCCAACTCTAATTAGCCCCCGTTTCTTAGTGTTTTGTCTGAATGAAATGAAACTTTGGTCATAACTAGTTTATTATATTCCAAACATCACATCAAAATACTAGGGTATTTGACATTTTTTTCTCTGTTGGCTGTAAAGCTCAGAAAATTCATTGAATGTCCTCTGTTTTTTTTTTGGAGGGGGCACCCTGTATATTACAAATATTATTATTACTATTATTATTATTCACATTGTATACTGATAGGCGGATCATAACAAATGAATATAGGCTTTTAGCATCTAATTTTCTCAGTTATCCATCACTTTCCGCAAGATGCTCGCGTTCTTTTACAAAGGAATCACTACTTACTAAGGCCCGTCAGACACTCGAAGGTAAGGCTTAATGAGTGTGCAGTAGTCAATGTGAGAATCTCGTAGTAATCGTTAGTAGTTGAAATTTGGTAAATTGGATTACTTAAGGAGACAGCGCATCAAGAATTTGTTTACGTTTGACTTGAAGACAACCATATTGCAGTCAGCTAGAAAGCTGAAAACGGAAGAGAGTTCCACAGACGTGCAGTTCTAAGAAAGAAGCTTTGGTCATGTAATCCACGTTTAGGTTTAGGCACAGATAAAGAGTGGGGAAATTATAAATTAATTAATGATTAATAATTATTATTCATTGTCATTGTTACCTTTTCTTCCTATCCATATCCTTCAGTTCTTTTTCGTCCAATCAAATAATCGCCCAGCTGTCTTTAACATTTTTTTCTTTTTAATGCTTTTAATTTCTTGTATCGAAATATAGGTATTGCCCTTGTGTTTACTCCGGATATTTTGATTCTCCCATACAATCTTTACCTAAAACCGACTGTAGTCTACTTTTGTATTTTTTCCTCTATTATCTGTATTTATTTTATTTTATCTAATTTCACAATTCCTTAGTATGGTGTATCATTATTTTTAACCTCGTTTTTCATTTCCCCATTCGAAAGTTTTATTCTTTTGCTTTCAATAATATTTCCCCTTTTCAGTTTCAAATCACCACGCCAAATTCGATACGTATGTAATTACTGAACATTTGAGCAATTCTTACAAGCATATTTAGCTAGTCTATGTTATTTGCATACTAATTTAAGTCATCCATAAATAATAAATGCTTTACATGGTACTTCATCTTTCCCCACTCATAACACGCATTCAGCTTTCGTAGTATAATTAATTATTGGCTCACAAGGAGCTTTCACACAGGTCATAAAGGATCTCTCCGAGAAAACAACCTGTGGTGTTCCCTGGAACAAGTCTCCTCAGTATTCCATCATCATCATCATCATTATTATTATTATTATTATTATTATTATTATTATTATTGTTGTTGTTGTTGTTGTTGTTGTTGTTAGCAGCAGCAGCAGCTCTCAAAGAGCTTTCACACGGGTCATGAAAAATCTCTCCTTAAAACAACCTGTGGTGTTCCCTGGAAGATCGAGAAGAGTCAAGTAGGATGAAAAGACCCAGGAGAGAGCACTGACTAGACCTCCGCTTGACAAGTGTGAAAAGAACTGGGACCTTTGGGAGGCTTATAGCCACTCAAATCCCAGCGGAGACCAATGGCCGCTGCCAGCGAGAAGTCAAGTCTCCCCAGATTTTTTTTAGTACTCTTCATCTTTTTCGTAAGAATTTGCAAATAAATTTGCGTTATCGCAACAGCCACTTGCCATTGATTTCTCGCTGGCAGCGGCCATTGTTCTCCGCTGGGATTTGAGTGGCTATAAGCCTCCCAAAGGTCCCAGTTCTTTTCACACTTGTCAAGCGGAGGTCTAGTCAGTGCTCTCTCCTGGGTCTTTTCATTCTACTTGACTCTTCTCGATCTTTTGGCATCAGTCTTTTAGTGTGGCAGTACTGAGGCAATGAGGAGATGGGGAACGGGGACAACGAACTTGTTGGTATACAGATTCAATGTACTCAGTTCCAAGTTTATTTTGTCTGGTCGGCGCATGTGGCTCATGTCTCCGAATTCAAGGGGTTTCCTTAATATTTCAGCTGTTTTCTTTATTGTTATTCGTTGTATTTTTACATTCCCCTGATTCCAATTTCCCTAATTCTTTTTTCAAAGTTTTTCGGAATTGCTCCTAGTGCTTCTACTATTATAGGTATTATCTTGTTTTTCTTCATCATACGTATCCCTTTCCCTCATTTCTTATGCATACCATCATCAAAGATTCTTCCCAACAACACTCGAGTTTGTTTCCTGGAATCTGGGTGACAATAAGTCTCACCAGATTTCTAGTACTTTCCAATTCTTTCCATAATCTTCGCAAATGAATTTGCCTCATCGCAAAAGCTGCTTACAATTGATTTCTTGCTGCAAACGACCGTTGGCCCTTACTGGAATTTGGGTGGCAATAAGCATCCCCAAGGTCCCAGACCTATTCGCATACATCTCGTGTAAATATGATTAATGTTTTCTCTCCTTGGTCTTTACATCGTCCTTTCATGATTATTTGGTTTGGTGCCAATTGATGCATACACTACAATTTCGGAGATCTTATTAGTTTCATTTACAACAATACGCTTTTGGTTTTCTTTGATTCGAAGTGATGTTTGACTATCTATTTGTTTTACTTCTCATGCAGTTTTTATATGACCGGTTTCCGTTTGTATCTCATGTGTATTAGTCGCTGAAGTCAAGTATCTTATTTCATTAATATTTTAGCCGTTTTCATTATTGTTATCTGCTGTATTGCCTCAGTCGTCCCTCTGATTCTAATCGGTCCCTTTCGAGGATTGTTCGTAGTGCTCATAGTATCATTGGTATTATATTGATTTTATTTATCTTCCATATCCCTTCAGCCTGTCTGGTCTGTTCCGTGTATTTTCTCCCACTCCTGGAGATGTGGTTAGTACTTTCTCCCTTCACTCTTTCCATCCTCCTTGACCCTTGGTGTGGTGCCAGTCTATGCCGGCACTGCCATTATTTAGGGAGGGGCGTAGTTTACTTATAACTATACGTTTTCGTTTTTCTCCGTTCCATTATGTTCGCCTGTTTTTAGTTTTACTTTTGTTGATGTTTCCATAAAGCCGGTAAGAATTTGTACCTCATATGTGTTGGTATCCGCAATCAGAAATTTTCCTTAACATTTCAGCTATTTTAATCAGTACAGTCTATCGTATAGTTGCAGCCTTCCTCTTGGTTTTGATGTATTCGTAGTAGTAGTAGTAGTAGTAGTAGTAGTAGTAGTTATCATTGTGAATAACATGTCGTGCTCCCTGGAGTGTTCTTTTTCGATAAGCGTGGCTAATCATTAGTGTAGACTAAGGAAGCAAAAGTGAGGTATTCGGAATATATGATTAATCTCGCCTTACAATCTCCAGTTAATGTTGTTTTCTTATGTTTACGCTATTGTAGACACCGCCAAAACTGGGGGAGGGGCAGGTCAGTACTTTTTGACGGATCGTCTTTTTAAAAATCTACCAAAAATCAGGTAATTATCCGATCAATACGAAATTTTCAGCGATTATCAAGAGAAGAATGAACTTTATAACGGTGTACTTATTTTTCATAAACGATATTTATATATATATTTTTTTGCTTACAAACCCCCCCCTTGTTTTGAAGTGGGAACAAATATGCTTAAAATAATCATCTGAAACTGAACACAACATATTGTGTTGTTGTAAGGGACAGAATTATAGATTTTAAAAAAAATTGTTTGCATACCTTATTTTGACGTCTGAATATCAGAACTTCGATTGTGTTTAATTATCCCGCTTTTGAGTTTTGAAGTGTGAAATTCGGTGAATATGTTAAGTAAAATAATTAATTTAAGTTAAGCAAAACAAAAAAAAAATGTGTTTAATATTTATACGAAAAAAGCCATTTTAAAATCTTTGATAAATAAATTAACAATTTTTTTTAGCGAGCCGAATAATGCATGACCATTATTAAACAGGGCATGCTTTGAAGAATCGATACCAAAAAAAAAATTCGATAAATATTGTGCCCTTTGTGTTAAAAATAGCATCATTTTTTTCGATCCCGTTTGAAAACATTTGCCGCCTTTCGACTATGGTGGACCAAACGCGCTGAAATATTTTTTTCATTCTGCTTTAAATTGCCCCCCCCCCATTTTGGGGAGCCTGACCCCCACACACATACACATTAAAAACCAAACTCATACAAATGGTCACCCATCTGGTACTGACCAGCCTCAGCTTAATAATACATTGAAATTTTCGTCACTGAAAAATAAGTTTTTTTGGCCTGTTTGGTCTTCCATAGTTTGCTTCTTATCAAACGCAAACGTAAACAGTGTCGATCTAGACTCTAGATCGACGCGAAATAATCGGTTACATATATGAATAAGTGGAATTATTTGAAATCCAGGTACTTATATTATAATATTTTTGCATATTCTCTTAAAAAATCATCCTAAATCTTAGTTAGACAATAAATAAATAAATTAATTATTTCAAAAACCTTTTTTTTTAATATTTATGTACGTTTTTTGTGCAAGACAAAAAATATCAATTGTTAACTTTTTGGGAAAATTTAACATTTAAAATTTAATTAAAAATAGTAGAAAAAGTTTTACATTATTCTGTGTTCTATATGATAAAATTAAGGGTTTATCTTTCTGGAAAAAAAAAGTTACTCAGAAATAATGGATTTTAATAAATTTAATTTCGTTTTAAAAAACAACAACAACTTGATTTTGCGGCCATTTTTGGTGGTGCCTACGCTATTGCCTTAATATTTATGTTCTCCAAGATGAAATTAGCCATATAGAAACCCCACCTGAAGAGCATTGCAAAAACACATGAAAAGTATTTCCAGAAGAATCTTTTCAAGCATTCTTATAAGGGTTGATTAATTCAATATTTTTGGAACGTAGTATTTAAAAGGTGAAATTAATAAATAAATAAATGAAGAAAAAACACATTTATGGCCAAAAAACTTGCCATGATCCATCCTTAGTATGTAAAATGTTTTAAAGTATGGCGGAGTTAATATAGAAACTATTACTACTACTACTACTACTACTACTACTAATAATAATAATAATAATAATAATAATAATAATAATAATAATAATAATAATAGTACCGTATAAGCGAATACAATAGGGTATCCATTATTTTACAAAATTGTAATAATTTTAAAGATTTTATTAAATCATTTATGATACCTGCATCGTTATTTTAGATATCTCTCTCTCTCTCTCTCTCTCTCTCTCTCTCTCTCTCTCTCTCTCTCTCTCTCTCTCTCTCTCTCTCTGTATATATATATATATATATATATATATATATAGATATAGATATAGATATAGATATGGGTAGTTATCCATTAAAAGACCTTGAGTGAAATTTGAAAATTACATAAGATACGTGTTACATTGGACACTTTAAAGTCAAATAGCTGCAACGCGACTTTTTTTTTACCTTCATAAAATAAACGAACGTTTATTTTTAAAGAGAGATATATTTCAGAGATATACACTCCTTTTTCAATTTATATATATATATGTCTATTTTTCCTCTTATTCTTCGCCATGGTGTTGAATGGGAGAATTTGAGTTGAGTTCACATGATGTTAGCTTCGGACATCTGTAGCCGGATAAGTGTTCATCTTATTTAATTTTCAAATTTCACTCAACGCCTTTTAATGGATAACTAGCCAGATTTTCAAACCACGCGCGACCACGCGTAATTTTCCGCCTGCCTGTTAATCGTGTATGATACTGTGGAGTTGTGACATAATTTATTTAGAAAGTCTCACAGAACTATTTAAAGTCCATGGACAAAAATTAAGTCCCGTTGTCATTTACTAAACAGTCGATAACTCCGAAATGAAGGAAATTAATAACTACGCCTGTAGTTAGTGCCTTTTTATCTGAATATTTCTGGCAATATTATGTTGCTCTTCATCAAAGTATATCATAGAAACTCCCCAGTGACGCTACCACATCTATATGAATTTTAGACCCAGTTTAGTCTGAATTTGGCTTAAAAGTGATTGGGATGCACTTGCATACGTCGATCATGATTTTCCTGTCTTTATCCATCATCGATCAGTATATATAACTACGCATGATGCTTTCCATTCTGATTATTCCTGGATGACCCATATGAAAGTCTTTTATTATCCTTTTCGTAATGATTTTCGTATGACGACTATATTGCTGTATAGTATGACGCCATCACACATAAAAAGGCCTGTATTTGTTCGTTTTTATTTGTGATTTTTTTTGTTTTGCAGCGCTAATGAATATGTTATATTTGTGTGTTGCATATCATTTCATGTAGTGTGACCGGAAGGTTTCTGATAGTATTGAACATCATGATTTTAATTTAATTATCGGTACGCACATTGTCCCTCTGCATGTCTAATATGCTTTGAGGAGAGGTACTTCTTACTTGCAATTGTAATTCAACAGAATAGCGCCACATATTAGAAGTTTTTTTGCTGTGATAATGGGTAACCATTTCTTTTAACACGAAGATGGTCAAAAGAGATTTACGGATGGTTTTCAGCATAAAAATCTTCCGTTTAAGTATCGGTGTAACTTCGTAACAACGAAGATAATAGCAAGAGCCTGTTTTTCGATTTGCAAATAATGCTATTCCGCCGGGAGCAGAAATCTTGAGGTGTGTGCAATTATTTTTATTCATTTCATTCTGATATTTTATGTAAGATACACACACCTATATCGCATGAGTTCGCATCTCTAGCCACTATTATATCTAGTTTTGGGGCATAACGTGTGAGGAATAGATCTGGCGTCCGGGTTTTTTTTATATCTCATCGAATGCCGCCTGGCATTCAAATGTCTATTTTCACACTCTGTCCGTTGTTACTAGTCTGCCCAGTGGAGCTCGTATGTCGTACACATTGTGACTGAATGCTTGGCAATAGGTGGCGAACTCTTAAACACATTGTAAATCTGTAATATTTTGGGGGGTCCTGTCTTCTTTCGTTTTCGTCTAGGATATGTCTTAAGTATGTTATTTCTTCTATGAATAAATCACACTTTTCCTCTTTTATTTTAAACTCAAAATTCTGTATTTGAGTGAATATCTTGTGAATATATCTAGCGTTCTTCTCTGGTCTAACTATGACCATATCAAGGTATCCTATCGCGAAATCAAGATACTCAACATAATATCATTAAATTCTGTAAAATTTGCGGACGCTACCTTGATTCTACTGGCTCCAGCTCTTGTAGTGCTAGCTCCAGCTCCTTATTTAACTTTTGAATTTAAATAACTCTTATGAGTGTAAATACAAAATAACTCCGAACTCTTTTCAGTAACTATAATTTGAAGTTATGTGTCACCCAGATCGACTTTAGAGAAGATTTTCCCTCTATTTAACTTAGTGAAAACTTCTTCAGAGCAAGGAAGTGGGTAATGGTAGACTTTTAGCACTGAGATCTAACCCCTGTTTAAGTCAGCGCAAACGAATTTTTTTTACATATTTTAAAAAAAGACCTTAGTGATAGCATATTGACTGTATCCAACATGTGAAAAAAATTTTAGTTTTTATATTCAAGCTCCCTATTAATGTTCTCCAGTGAAGAGAATGGTACATTTCTATTTTTCTTGGATGCATGCTGTGTAACTATGAGTTCGAATCTGACTGATATTTTTGTGAATTTTCCCAGACCGCCTAACTTTCGGGGAAACATTCTTTAAATTTTGACTTGAGATTATCTTTGTCTGTAATTTAAGCATCTACTTTAAAAAAAAAACTTATTTATAGGCTTAGCCCACAAATTAAAATGCAGCATCTAATCTCTTCTAGAAGGATTTCTTGTGTTTTTACATGAACATTTTCAATTTCTTTGTCGTACCATTAAAATTAACATTAGTGAATAATACACTTCCAAAATTTATTTTTTAACCTGGTTTCCGTTCTGGCAGTTTTGCAATAGTTTTAAATTGTTGATTTATTTCATTTCCTCTATGTATGGCAATTTATGATTGATAGGAGGCATTTATGTTTAATTCTGACACAAGTCAGATAAGTCTTTTCTCGAAATCTAAACCCCTGGATCGATAACATGAACTTAGTGGTCGCTTACTTTGATTTTTCGGGAATTATCTTGTGTGCAAGGAGAATATTTTTTTTTTTCTTTTTCTCTCTGGAGGATGGAGTTTGGACTTTATGCGAATCTGCCTTACGTACACAATGTCTGTCTTCTATACTCTTTTAACACTAATCAATCATAAGCAGTCTTCCGCCGACTTTTGTGGTGTCAGTTTTGGTTCACTCTTTAATTTAGTTAAAACTTTTAATCAAATTTGAAAGTTATTTGCCGATACGAATCTTGGTATAGAATACCACGCAGTTGAAATCGTCAGCACTCAGTTCAACGAATTTAAAATCGTTGCAATATTTCTTAATTATTGATGTAAATATTAAATATTCCTCGTCACCTTTCTTGGTTAATTTCGGGTATTATGAAATAGCGGCGTATTTGAATTGAACATTTCTTTTAAGAATTTAACAGTTTCAGAAAAAGTTAAGCCACGCGTTTCAACGGTAAAATATTATCTACGCATTTGTTATTTTCTGTGTATCGCAGTTTTCGAAGCGATAAACGGACCTTTTAGCGTCGGACCAATTTGCCCAATCAATGTTTTACAGGTTCTTATATCTTTTAAAGTACGAGGAGAAAGTCTTGTGTTCATCCGGAGCGTAAATGATATTTTCATGAGCCTTCTAGATGACGTTTTGTGAGAACATTATATTACTATCCATGACTTGATTTTGATTTATTTAAGTTTGTCGTAATACCCTCGTTTTCACTTGTTTTAGGAGCATTTGTGTTTGTAGTTGTTATCCAAGTAACATTTCATAGAATCTTTCTTCCGTTTCCTATTGATGTTCTTCCGTTTCCTATTAGTGTGTCTGAATTTATTTCGTTTTTTTTTTCTTTTTTCGTTTTTGTTGCTGCTTTTGTTGTTCCATTCGATATTTGATCCGTTTAATTTGCTTTTCTTCAACTTTTTGCTGTTGTTGAATTAGTCTTTCAGTGTATTTTTTTGCTGCAATTCTATTTGATATTTTTACATTCGAGCCAAAGTAGATTTTAAGTTTGCCATTTTTTCTTATATCTCTCCTTGAAGAAAAGTGAAGAAAATGAACATGGCTTTGAACGTGGGGAAAAATATTTTTTACGTAGCCGCTATTTCCTTTCTAAACATTCAGAACAATGTAGGTACAAAATAATCACACTTCTCAATTGAAGTTCACTATATATTCCTTGGCAGAAAAGGTTAATATCAAGTTATTTTTTCACAATATATACTTTTTGCTTCGTGCGAAAACCGAAGAGAAACAAAACGAAAACCAAGAAGTCATTTTAAATCCTTACGGAATTTTAATTTATGACGTTTTACTTGTTGAACATATTTATTTGTTTGTAGGTTGTAGAGCGAAATGAGAGTTTGTGGTTCCTAGAAATTAATCCTTCAGAATCTAGCAAATTTCTGTGCAATATTCAGACTTACTGACTGGTTTTTAAACGTATAGTCGTCTGGTTCTACGGTATAGACACTATGAGTAATCGTTTATTGTGTTTTTGAACGCTATCTTGCACTTGATAACAACCAGCCTCTTCATTTCCTACAGTGCATACTCTTGCTACTACTTTGGTTACTGCAGTTTCAGCTGATGCCCCTCTAGTACTGGCTCCAGCTCTTGTAGTGCTAGCTCCAGCACCTTATCTAACTTTTGCAACTCTAGCTCTGGTTCCAGCTTCTCTTCAACTCCGAATCCGGATACTATCAGCAGCTGTTACTTCTATAGCTTCGGCTGCTGCTTTTTCAGTTTCGTTGACGTCCTGTGTTTTCAGTTTCTCGTTCCCGCTGACATCCTGCGCCTCTTCCGCCTGTTGATTCAGCGTTTGACTACGTCTACGTGGACTAAGTGTACTTTATTCACTTCATTTCCAGGGACGTTCATGTCAATCTTTGTGCGACGTCATTCCATGTCGTTTAGCTTCCACGATCGCCATTCCTGTCGAATCAGCCTTTTCCATTGATAGACCAAAGGGACGTCATTCATGCTGTCCCAGTCCTTTCTAATGTTTAAGGTACAGCGACTTGATTCGTGTCATTCAAGGTTACAGAAACGTCATAAAACCCGTTCCTACAGTTCTCCTCGCAATTTCTTACTTGTATCTTTGTATGTGATAAATACGACTTTTACTTTTCCATGTTCATCTGCATCAGTCTCATTTTCTTTGTTTACTTTCTTTGTTGTATGACCGATCGCTCATGTAGTCCGCTCTAAAACTATTGATCAAAATTTCATCATATTTGGTGTTAAATGGTTACATAATTCTGGCGATCTGTCCAGTATTGAATCATATTAGTTATCAGTCTTCTTGCTTACATTAGAGATCGATCAGTCTCCTGTGCATCATAAATTGATTAAATTTGTAACAAAGAAATGATAATAAATTCTTTAAAATATATTATACCGAATTACCTTAAACTCAATAAGAAGGATCTTTAGGGTGCCGGATTTGCCAAAAATTAAATTACTGCTACTACTACTACTACTACTACTACTACTACTACTAATAATAATAATAATAATAATAATAATAATGACAATAATGATGATAATAATAATAATAATAATAATAATAATAATAATAATAACTACAAGGACTCATGTAAATTTCACGAAATAAGAAATTTATTTTATGAACTAATATGTATAGATAAAGCTGTTATTTTCTGAATATCGCAAAAAATGTTTTTCGAGATAAAATACAATAAATCTCACCAAATGAGTTTATTAACATTTCTAAGAAAATAGTATTCAAAATTTTGAATACAGAATTGACACATAATAAGTAATAATAAATACTCGGAAAGTAATATTGTGCTACATAGTTTAATATAAATAATAATATTACATTGTAAGAGAAATATTTTAATTTATTCCTTCGGTCCAGCACATCTGGCAAACAATGTTCATGTATTGCCCTGTTTTCTTTAGGTTCTCGTTTTTTATGTAACATTTCACTGACTTTTTTCTTGGATGGAGAACCGTTAAATGTCAGAGTTACAACGAGTTCCTATCTCACTATATTAGAACAATGGTTATATATTGTTATAATGATATTTGAAAACGAGACTACATAAAAAAAGGGTCGTTCCCAAATTCTTGTCTAGGGTTGTCAGATTGTTCCATTTTTTAAGCAGTTTGGCTTTCAGAAATTATATTTGATATTTTCTAAGCGTGACGTACTCAATTTGGCTCGCTATTAAATGTAACGTTAAATTCTTTAAAAAATGGAAACGAAAAAACTGCAAGTATTATGATTTTTCTAAGTAGTTCACTTCTTGTAATTAAAAAAAAACACTCGAAACTGAAACTAAAACCCAAAGACAATGAGGCAAATACGAACACCATTAGGCCAAATTGAAGGTTTTTCAAATCTACTTATTCTTAGCATACTGTGAATGATTAAGGCATTCGTAGTCGTTAAGCAATTAACAAACGGTTAAAAACCGTATGACCCTCAAGTTCCAATTATTTTCAATTTTGACTTTTTAAGCAGCCGTTTTCCGGATGAAAACCGATTATAAAGTTTTCCACATATCTGAATCCTCTAGATACCGTGAGACAAGTACGATAGCCATTGAACCAACTTGACACGATTTGAAACGTGATTTAAAATCATACTTGACCTAAAGTTTATTATACACGCATGCGCAGTAGTGAACAAATTGATAAACAGATAAAAATCCGATAACTTCCACGTACCAATTTTTCAATTTTAACCATTAAGCAACGCCTATTTTGATTAAAAAAGGTAAAAGTCTGAATACTCTAAATACAAAATTTCCAGTCTGTAGATCATAAACACGTTTAATATATAGTTTGAGAATCATCCTTTCACACATTCTCATATATATATATATATATATATATATATATATATATATATATATATATATATATATATATATATATATATATATATGAGAGAGGGGCAGAGAGATAAACACGAATTTCTATAGAAGTTTATGTATATTTTGGATTTGACAGTAAAGAAAGAGAAAGAAGAATTAATTGACCTGAGTGATAGTGTGAGGGGAGATAAATACAATATAGAAATAGCACATAACTTATTAAAAATTAGATTTTTATTTCTAAAGACAAAGACGAAATCGAACATTTTCTAAATATCTGTCCATGACATAAAACGATATTCCTTAACAGAACGCTTGTAATATTAAAACCAAAACAATAATTTAAAAACTATTTAAAAAGTTACTTATCAAACTAATCCTTTTCTAAAGTAATGTGCAACCTATTTACCTTTATGAATTAGATTGTATACCAATAAGCAGTATAAAAAGAATAAGGAGTCCCTATTGTACGTGGGTCGTCCCAAAAGTGAAACCTCTTATTTCTTAACCTAGAAAATTTAAGACATACGAAGACAGAAGTTGTACCATTAAAACGGGCAATCTTTTGTGCGCCAGGGTTGTTTTCTACGGAGTAATCACTATTCGAATGCACTTTTTTCATTAATAAATTATACACCTCTGCTTCTGGCGCACGTCCATGACAGAGGTCACTTTCTTAGAGTCTCGCATCATGAAGACCTGTAACAGAGATATGAAACTTTCAGGTCATGAATGCATAAGTTCAGTCATCATAACAATGCTATTTACAATTTGTGAATAAAAAAAACGAGAGGCATTACTTTTGAAACACGTCTACTATAAGTTTAATTAACTTGAAATATAGTGTTTTGATTTAATTGTTAATTCGCAAGTCTCGCATTTATTCACTTTTATATTTTAATTTATCTAAACTGAAATCACGTCCACCAACATTATAATTAGTTTTCGTACAAAACTAGATACGTACAAACGAAATATTACTTATTGTGTATACGTGCTTATCATTTTAGCTATTGAGACTTGCATTGAAATTTATATATATATATATATATATATATATATATATATATATATATATATATATATATATGTAAACTTTGATCTAGTCTACCGTAAATGAGCATCCATGATAAACAAGATATATCATTAAATCAACTTTTAAAGATTAGCTTTGAGAAATCGCACGAATGATACGTGTTAGGTATTGATCCCCCAGAGTAAAACTTACAGAGCAAATAATCATCGACGTGTTCTCGTAGTTCAATCAGACACTAATTGATTCGTTTTTCTACATATTTCTATTTTTTTTAATCTCATGCTGACTGATGGCACACCGGTTCAGTTTTCTACTGCGATCAATATGATAACATAGGAATCGATAAAACATCAATACATCTAAAGGGAACACGCACTGAATTCCTTGCCACACATCCAAAAAAAAAAGTAATCGAATGAAGAGAGAAAAATAGCTTTGCACCGGAGGTTCTTCTTTTGAGGCGGGGGGCGATTTCGTGTGTTTATTTATGCCATTCCAAGGTAACAAATGTCCGTATCCGAACTTATCCAGATCAATAAAATATTGAGATGATCAACGTGGTCGATTATTAAGACTACGCGTATCGACCTGGAAAAGCACAATCGTCTTGTAAGTCGTGAGTTTTACAGTAAGTGTCAATGTTTTGTTTATGTTTTTAAACGCGTCCACACATTTTATTGAGAGAGCCTGGCTGTTTGTTTGGCAGTCAGTCGGTCACGTTTCAATTTAAAAAAATATTATTTTCATCGATAAACCTGTAGATTAATATAAGCCATCGCAGTTTAGATGATTCCAAGAATTTCTATGTGTCTGTCGGACAATATGGCACGCTATAGTCTGAAATACTATTTTCGTTGGTATGCCATAATAAAGGTTGTAAACACGATACGTCTACTACGCTGAAGTTTGAAATATCATTTTCCTTGGTCGGCAATGCTAAATTTTGAAATCGCATTTTCCATGGTCTGACATATTAAAATATGGAATAGCATGTTCTTTGGTCTATCATGCTGAACATTGAAATAGTGTTTTCTCTGGTCTGTCATGCTGAAGTTTGAAATAGAATTTTCCTTGGTCTTTATTCTTAGGTTTAAAATAGCATTTATATTGGTCTACAACGCTATGATTTGAAAAAGTTTTTTATGGTCTACCACTTTAGTTTGAAATAGAATGTTTATTCATCTAATTAGCTAACGTTTGAAATATTCATTTTCCTAAGGCTAATCCGCTAAAATTGTAAATATTATTTTCATTGGTCTACCACGTAAAAGTTTGAAATAGCATTTCATGTATTCTGATACACTAAGGTTCTAAATAGCATTTTTCTTAGTCTATGACGGTTAAATTTGAAATAGAATTATCTTCGTCTACCACGCTGAAGTCTGAAATAGTGTTTTAATTGGTCTGCCATGCTGAAAGTTTAAATATTAGTGCACTCTTTTCTTAATTTACCGGTAGATAGTTCTAGTTCCCTTAAGGTTATTGAGTTCGCCATACAGATTTACAATATAAAAACGATGGAAGTTACATCGAATCAAACGTTGTGTCAATTGAAATGAAAAATCCGGAACTTAAGTCCGAAAAATCCAAAAACATGCAATTCATGAATCTTCATCTAATAAATTCCAGAAGGGAAAACCATAAAAGTTTTAAAATGAAAGAAAGTTTTATCACAAAAATTATTTTAATTAAGCTCACTATTCTTCTGCATGAATAACCGAGAAAATTCTGGGAGAATATATTCACAGCTGGCCCAAAGCAGACAATATCCATTGTTCCACGTAAACCTATTAAGGATGATGATGAGCGAAATGTGTTTGATACACATGAAGCTGACAAGTGACAAGGAAATGATTATACGTTTCAACTTGAATTACATTTAATGATGTATTTAGAGATGGATCTATTTACACTAGCCATTTTCTACTTGAACCGTTGATATGGGCCATACCTCTGCGATACCATATGATACCAGCAGATTTAAGCAGGCTGTCAGTAAATATAGGGATATGTAAGTTTTCTCGTTATCAGTTTGACCTTTTCACAGAGTTGACTTATAACAGACGTAAAGTGTCGGATATTGTTAATTATATTTGAAGCGCGCACATACACACACACATATATATATATATATGTGTGTGTGTGTGTGTGTGTGTGTGTGTGTGTGTGTGTTTATTTCATCTAGAGGAAGTTTCGAAATAAAGCCGAGACGTTGATGAACACATAACCCGGTTTGTTCCTGTTTATTTATCTCTCTCTTTCTCTCACTCTCTCTCATATATATATATATATATATATATATATATATATATATATATATATATATATATATATATATATATATATATATATATACAAGCGTTGTTGATAATTACAACCTGTGTTTACTTGTTCAATATTTTGTTTTAGTGTAAAAATTTTATTTTTTACAATGTTTGCGTCATTCAATGGTTTTTACTTTTGGATATTTTTAACCTGGAATATATATATATATATATATATATATGTATGTATATGTGTGTATATATGGGTGTATGTATGTATATATGTGTGTGTATGTATATGTGTGTGTGTGTACGTGTGTATGTATATGTGTGTGTATGTATATGTGTGTGTATGTACGTATGTATATATATCACGTTGCAATCATCATATCATATATATATATGTGTGTATGTATTTATGTATGTATATATATGTATGCGTCTATGTGCATGTATATGTATGTGTGTATATATATAATGATATAAGTGTGTATGTTCATATGTTTTCATGTAGCCCATTCACATCTACACAATAACTAAACGTATGTGTTCGTTATATGTTTCATGTATTTAATTTAGGTTTAAATGAATGGGGTATGTAATTCAGATACCTCAGATTTTATAATCAATCAATTAATTAATTAATTAATTAGATTATCCGAATTTTTTTTTTTGGTGCATTTTTATAAAGACTTAAATTAGCATAACATGATCACAACCAACGATTAAAAATTTCCACTTCCGACTACGCATAAATTTCGTTGACAGATGAGAGTGGATGTATTCATTCCAAAATAAAGGCCTCCTATTATTTTTACTAAAAGGTTAAAGAGTTACGAAGACGTACGAGCGATCTTTTGTACCCCTTTTTTCTACATAGTCCCCACTATTTTAAATGGATTTTTGTCAAGAATTAAATGACGCACTTCTGCTTCTGACACATATCCATAATGAGGGGTTGTTTTGAGAGTATCACACCGTCAATATCTGCAACAAAGAGAGGAAACTTTCGGGTAATAAATGCATAAGTTCCGTCATTATAACCATTCAAATTGGCAATCTTCTCTGATCAATTCGGCCGGAATAATAACAAGATGTATTGCTATTTGAACGACCCTCGTAATATTTATAAAGGTAGACAAATAATAGTAGATTCTGATGCTAATACTTGTGTTATTGTCGTTTTGGGTTTGAAAAGAGAATGTAACTGGAATTTTTCACAACTAAGTATGCTATAATTACTGCAATATCATCTTTTTTCAACAGAAAAAAAATCAAATTGAAATATAGTGTAATTTTTTTTTAAACATATTGTGTTTGAAATCATTATTAATCAAAAAAATTTAACATTGATGTGATTTTCTTGATAAATAATTTATTTTACATTGCTAATACAATGTGATTTTGTGTCTGTTTATTCTTTCTACTTGAAGAGTTCACTTTTATTTTACTGAAGAAAGCGCAATATTTCTTATAACTATCCAAGGTTCACTGGAGAAAAATGCTTTTAAATGGTGGGAAAATGGCATTCCCTCATTAAAACGTCAATGCTGAAAATTTAGAAACGTATATTAAATATTTTATGTATTATAACGACATTGTTGTTTGCTTTTTAAATTCAAGATGATTTTAATAATGAATGTTAATTTTTATGCAAATAACGCATGTTGGTGCTAAACCATTTTTCTGCTGCAACATAAATCAATGAAATGCCTTATTTGAAGGCTTTTATATGCATTTACCTGGGATGTGTTGCATATTCAGCCATGATTTATTACATTCATATTAACATCATATTTACTTTTGTTTTTCATTTCAGCCACGGTTCAAGTTGTGGATACAATATGACGAGATTTGCTAACCGAAAGCATAAAGCGCCCGTAAAACTGGAAAGGTGAGTTGTTAGCTATTATTTCGCTTTCGCTACAGATATATGATGTAGAGCAGTCGCCAGGATAAAGTTTGTTTAAATCGGCCTATACTGGTTCAAATCCTGTCGTGAACTCGTTTAAAATAAGCAAATACAAAGATAGATAGATAGATAGATAGATAGACAGATAGATAGATGGACTTGGCCATTTTAGAATGTATATTATATTCGAAAGTAATCATCATCTCCTAAACATTGCAGTATGCCTTTTTGACCGGTCCAATTTAGTTTTAAGACTAATGTTTTTCGTTGGCTTATTTCTGTCAGAAATACCCCTTAAAATTCTTTTCAAATCGGACCTATACTGTTCAAGCACCTTCAAAATTGACAAATCGGACCTATACTGCACAAGTACCTTCAAAATTGTTATGCGGACCTATACTTCACCTATGTCATACAATCACGGGCGACGTATAGTATTCTGCTAGTACATATCGACCTATGTCATACAATCCCGGGCGACGACGGCGTTTCTGCTAGTACATATACACCTACTTCATCCAATCCCAGGCTATGCCGGGTATTTTGCTAGTACATATACCCACCTATGTAATGCAATCCTGGACGACGCTGGGTATTTGGCTAGTACATATATCAACCAAATTTTTTTCAATCCCAGGCGACGCCGAGTGTTCTACTAGTAAAAATGCCATGAATTTATCCAATCCCATGCCATGCCGGGTAATGTCCTAGTACATATGTCATGCTAGTGCTATGTCATACAATCCCGGGCGACGCTGGGTATTCTGCTAGTACATATACACCAATTTTTACAATCCTGGGCTGCGTCGGGTATTCTGCTAGTATAGCTAGGTCATACAATCCCGGGCGACGCCGGGTATTGGGCTAGTACATATATCAACCAATCTTATCTGATCCCAGGCAACGCTGGGTATTCTGCTAGGAAACAGTACATATATTTCCACCTACATCGGGTATCTGCTAGTACATAATACCCTTGTCAGTTTCTCTATTAATCATCTCTTCTATTATTCAAACGTTCCTATCATATATACTTGGGCACAACAATGCTCAGTAGTTAAGTGGTAAAGACGATTCCGGCTTTAAACGGTATCTAATAACCAAATGACTTCTCTAATCGTTTACATTAGGCATTATGTTTTAGCATTGCATTTTCTTTGAAAAAATACGTAGTATGCTGTAATTATACATATAAATTTTCTTATTTTACCATATTCATCAATTCATATAAGTTTTTACGGCTAATTGAAACTGTAAATCTGTTAATCTTTAATAAGTTTATTATAATAATTTAATTGATTTAATTTAAATTATAAATGAAGTTATGCTTCATAATAGTAGCTAGATATGTTTATGGTATACAGGATGTTTATATATGCGAGTATTGGTTCTATAATCACTGATCGCGTGTGCTGATCAGGTTACATAGACGATGATAGAATTTCTAGCAGATGTTTTATCGTACATCGTAAAATGAAAACAAAAGGGAACAAAAGCCCAAAAAGAAGAAAGACTATCAGAGAAAACCTGAATTGATAAGATATAGGAGCTTTGTCTACCTGTACAATATAATCTCTTCTGCTTAAAACTATTGTTCGGGTTTTTCTTTATGATCCTATCCTAGAGCGAACCAATGTGCAGAAGAGTTGTGTAATTCTTTCAGATTATTTCATAAATCATGAACGACTGAGGCTTAGATTATTCCAAGGCAAGAATAATCCAAATGAATGTACAGAAAAATGAAATAGTTGGAAATGTTGCATTATTCTTCACTCAACCATTTGAAGTCCTAAGCCAGAATAATTACATTATCTTCATTTCTTCGGAAGTTTACTGCGTGGGAATAGCTATGAATTAGTACACAACTGTAAAAAGTACATGGTAATGCACAAATATACATATTCCATAAAGCAATCTCATGAATCCAGTCAAAGCAACTTCTTTCATCTGCCACTGCTGGTTTTCAAATTCCTCGACGAAATCATACAACGAAAATGATGACGACAAAAGGACGGCAACGAACTGAAAAAAGTGACAATTATATATATATATATATATATATATATATATATATATATAGGAGTATTATGTATATTTTTTAGAAACTCCGAAACTAACTGATCGATCGTTATTGATTTTTGAACCCACTTGTAATGCGTAAATGTAGATAATGTAAACTCTATTGATATTAATTTAGTTTCATAAAAATGGTGAAGTTGTTTGAAATTCCTTATAAAAATACCTATGATCTATGGATAATAGACATCAATTAAAAAGTATTCTCAAATCCCAGATGATTTGGAGTACTTAAAGCGGCGTTATACAACGTAATTTAGGCACAGAAACTAGGAACAAAATTTAATTATTCTGACTTGCATGAAATTTGACGTTTAATCAATATTCCTTAAATTTTATTTTTAACGCAAAAGTTTTATTAATATTGATTAAACTAAGAAAATAATTTTTCACAAAAAATCCAGTTGCATGTATCTTCGTAAAAAGACATAAAATAGTGCAAACTTAATCGATTTTGAGTGGCTGTTTTACTAGGTTGATTCTCCTGTCACAAGCAAAATACGTGTTTAACATTTCTCGCCCTTTACCTTATTATGATGCAACTCAGATCGGATTGCATAAATACATTATTCGCACATACTACTTGATAATCTTGTGAAATCAAAGTATCCATTTTAGTTTATTAACAATGAAAAACGGCTTGAAAATTGTCCAATTCAGATATTCTAACTTTCGCAATACTTAGCTACGTAAGCTGAAGCATTGCCAGCATAGCATATAAACAACACGAAACTCAATACGACAAATGAAATGCGATAGTTACTCTTCTTTCTATGGCATGATGCCGTAGAAAAGGTCAAATAGTTAGAGGGTGACTTCAAACGGGTTGTGACACATTATTAGTGAAACAATAACACTGGGAAAAGAGGGAGGTATCAATAATAAACTATTAGAATATGCATTTTGTCTCTCTCTCTCTCTCTCTCTCTCTATATATATATATATATATATATATATATATATATATATATATATATATTGGTATATTTGGGCAGCAGTTTTTCACTCAAGCAAATATTATTCAATGCAACGGGGACACTTTGCTTATTATTCTTTGTTTAAATTTTTAGATTTTTCGTATAATCTTTTTATACAAAAAAAAATATACGGAAAATCGAAAAATTTTAAAAAGAAGCATGAAACAAAGTGTCTCCGTTGCATTTAATAATATTTGCTTGAATATATATGTGTGAGTGTAAATATAAATATATATATATATGTATGTATGTATGTATGTATATATACATATACATGTATGTATATATGTATATATAATGTGTCTGTATATATATATATATATATATATATATATATATATATGATGTGTGTATATATATATTAAGCCCGCTGTTAAGAATATGCATTTTGTCTCTGTGTATATACATATATATATATATATATATATATATATATATATATATATTGGTATATTTGGGCAGCATTTTTACATTCAAGCAAATATTATTTAATGCAACGGGGACACTTTGCTTATTATTCTTTTTTTTTAATTTTTTAGATTTTTCGTATAATCTTTTTGTACAAAAAATTATACGGAAAATGTATGTATATATGTATATATAATGTGCGTGTATATATATATATATATATAATGTATATATATATATATATATATATATATATATATATATATATATATATTAAGCTCGCTGTTAAGTGTAATCTCTAAGTTCGGTCATCTTTTAATGCAAGTCATGTCAGCAAGTGCGAAATACTGAGGATGTTATATTGCAATTTGGTGAATGGAGTCTGGACTGTACGGTAGCTTTTTGTCGGGTCTCTCTATGCTATATCTATATAGACTGTTACGGCTTTTTGTTTTCTTTGGTTTACAAGTGTCTCCTCCGACTATGAGCACATGACGCAATAAAGCGAACATTGTCAATTTTAAAATCAAGTTTCTATTATTTCACCACCGAAGCTCTGATCCCCAGTTGGCCATAATTTAAATGAATGGGTCTCTTCTCAAAGAAGCTCCCTGCTTCGACAAGCTATTGAGCCTGCCTTTCACTCCTGACTTACATCAAATCTGTTGCCAAGGTCTGTGGAAAAATGGTTGATGAATCTGAAAAGTGTAAAACTCTTTATTTTGTTTATCCCGAATAGGTTTTCAGATATCTTTAGCCCACACTTTCAATTTCTTAAGTCCCGTTAAAATCTACAGTTAAATATAGTTCTCTTTATTTTGTTTATCCCGAATAGGTTTTCAGATATCTTTAGCATACACTTTCAATTTCTTAAGTCCCGTTAAAATCTACAGTTGAATATAGTTCTCCGAGAAAATTAGTCTGATTGCCAGTTACCGTAAAGGTTATCTTTAGTAGTTTCTTTAAAATTCTTCCATGTATGTAAATTTATTATTGAAAGATCAGACTTGATGCCCAACTGTCATTTTAATGATTAATAAAATATCTTGGTAAATACATAATTGTCGTATATGTTCGTCTGACTTTTCGTCGGATTTTGGTTGGCGTCTGATTCTATACTACGACATTTTGTGACGTTTTGCGGATTTGTTGCTGGTTATAAAAATTGGCAGTTATAGATCTGTAAGTTGTGTGTTCGATTACTTGAAAGTCGAAGGTCGAAGGTCGTCGTTTGTAGTGGGGCCAGCACACAATAAAGGTCGAAGGTCGTCGTTTGTAGTGGGTACAGCACACAATAAAGCACATGTTTTCGAGTACACTTAAGAAGACATTTAAAAAGATAACGTTAAAGGAGAGCGTAAGTATTAAGTTACATATAAACATATAAGATGTTTCATTTAAGATGAGAACATTAAGGGCGTGTTTTGAACACACGTGTGTATGTGAGTATATATCATGGATGAATGTTCGTTATACGTATGATCTCATTGTATACATGGGTATAAAGTAAGAATGTTCGTTGCGTATATATTCAAGTGCATACGTGTGTCTGGATACGTTGAATGTCCGTCGCGTATGCGTATGTGAGTATATACAAAAGTTCATCCTTACCTTGAAAGGATTACGCTTGTGCCGAGGTGTGAGTTAAAAGCGTGTCCCTAACATAGACAAGAAAGAATGTCCTGTCACGTCGACGACAAGCGAGAAAAGAGTAAGATCGTAGAAGAGAACGAAACGAAGTAGAGAACGTCATCTTTAGGCAAAAATGGGAATTACTACAAGGGCAGGTAACCGATGCGTAATTGAAATTGTGTGCGTGTGTTCGTACTGAGCAAACTCACATCAGATCAAAAAGGCATGAGCCCATAGACTAAGCTTGCGACGATTTTGACACGTATTATTTAGAAACGGGTATCTTTTACATTAACTAAGGAGTATTTTCTGAATAGTGCGCTCGTTTTGTAAATGTAGTTAGCCATTTACTTTTTTTTTTATAGAGAAATAATCATTTGTTTTATACTAAGAATATAGCTGGATATATTCGTATTTTTAAGGGAACCATTTTAGATGCGTACTTTACCTTTGTAACGTATGTAACGCCCGCTTTCTACATGTCTATAGGTTCTACATGTCTTCTTACACTCATAACCCTTTTATAATCCTCCGCAAATTTCTGTAGAGTGAAATTGTGTTCACTTCCGAATTCGTTAGCATTCTTTGTCTAATCCCAGCATTTCTGCCGATATTAGTCCTTGATTAAAATGAGATTTAAAATCATCTGCCCATCATTCTACTTAAAGTCGTTATAGTGTTTGTTTAAAATGTACACGAACGTTAAATTATCTTTATCGTCCCACATAGCTAAATAAAAACATCTTCCCATTTTATGAAATTGGAACATTAATTGTTTAAAATCTTCCATGTAGACTTTTTTCAAGAGTGAAATTTTCTTATTTCAGAAAAAAAGAAAGCTGTAATATTACTAATTCCAGTTTACCGTTGTGCGTTTTTTTTGCTGAAAAAGAAAGTAAAAATATTGGAGAAAAACGTGGTTACCGTTTAATTCGCTTTAGTTTTGTATAGAAATATCTTCAAGTGCAGTTTTGAAGAGTTTTATCGGTGTCCGAGGAAACTATAATAAAAAATTTTCACCGTTAGTAAAACAACTTTTCAGTTTTTTTCGTAGTCTCATTAAATAGCGCAGTTTTTCGTTAAAGGTTCTCAGATAGGGTTGATGTGTAATTACAGATATCATTGTATTTGTTGTTTTTGTGTTTTTTTGTTTTATTCGAAATAAATATTTTTGTTGGTGACCTTTTTTAAATTGGAGTTATTCGTTGCTAAATCATTGTGCGTATCTTTTTGTAAATACGTGTTCCAGGTCGACACTTTGTTGTGACTATCATATTTAAGGTTATATGTAATAATGATGGGGTAATTGAAATGTAATATGCATCTATATCAAACAGTATAAACTACGGACATGGATATGGGTTAGAAAAGTTAATTCGTATTGAAACAAAGCAGCATATACAGAGAGTAACACTAAGGGTCAGTACAGTTTGGTCTATTTACACCGCACAGGAAAGTTAATATCTTGTGCATGGGTGAGTCCCCACGCCAATAATATATGTTTGGTTTTTATCTGTGCGGTAATTCCTTAGACCATACCATATATTTGCATATAGGTATATTTGCTGTTTTATCTTAGCTAAAGTTTAAACTTTGTTTTTCTAATAACTATTAATGTACAATTAGATACAATTTTACGCCTTAGCTGCTATTTTTACTGGCTCAAAACCAAATCGAATTTGTTTTACAGATTCAAATCTCTTGTATATCAAGTTTCAAGTTTGTAGACTAAAGGAATATAGAGCATTTTGGTAGAGACTCTTCCGTACACACACAGACGAGGTCACTTCCCCCTCTCTCTATTTCTCTCTCTCACACACTCTCTCTCTCTCTCTATCTATATATATCTATAAAAACAGAGATGTGTGTGCCACAGACGATTTCTGATTGGTTAATCCAATAATCACATCTCCTAAAAAAACTATAGTTCTTACGCTCTTAACTTTACCATAAAATATTTTGGTCTTATTTATTGTCCATCTTGGAAGGGTTTAATTTTTTTCTAACTTGCCATTTACAAATTACAAAAATACGACACTTACAGACATCACAATCCAACCTCCGACTCAACGTCCGCCATTCACACAACAGGAGAGCAAACGCTGGACAGATTATTAGTACTACTACTACTGCTACCCAGCACAAGCGCACACACGCACACACACTCTTTATAGCATGTTCTCTCGTGGTCTTTTCATTTCGGGTTTGTATTACTGTACACATAGATTCGAAAAAGTTGTCAAAAAACAAATATATAACAAATAAATGTTATCAAAGGCAAGATAAGTTACTTTTCTACCAAACTGGATATATTTTTCGTGTTTTTATTCAATGTAACACATTTATCCAGCTCGAAAAACGGGTTTGTATTACTGTACACATAGATTCGAAGAAGTTGATAAGATACGAAACAATACAGCACGAAAACACGCGCACATACGCACACACACTCACGTCCACTACCGTCCTTGGCTACGTCACGTTGTTATGGCAACACGATAAATACACAGTAAATTTGATTTTCTTCATTTCTACGCAAATATTACGCAAATATAAATCATATAGAATATCTGTATGAATATAATTACACGTAATAGTTAAATAAAGATGATCATCGTATAAGAGAACCGAAAAAAAAAACTAATAGGGAATTTGTATAAAGTTGTATTTTCTTTTTAAATAAATAGAAAAAAGGGGTGTTGATAAGACTATCGATACTTATACAGGTTAGTAACGACATTAAAAAATGGAAATATTGAAAAAAAAATTTATTGTACGTAACTGTTATAGACTGAAGTTCGAAAAAAAATTTCACTTCATTTGATCAAGTAGTTTTGTTTTTACAGCGAAAAACAATTATTTATCACGACGACGTCAACGTGGCCATTTTGGAAATGTACCTAGCAGAATACCTCCATTTTAGGCCAAATTTCGCAATCTAGCCTTTTTTTTCTCGCCATATTGAGATGCGCACCCACCACGACATATCTGCAATTTTTTTACGTTTTTTTTCTTTTTTTTTCTTTAAATCTGCAATTTTTTTTGCGTTTTTTTTTTTTAAATAAGAATACTATTGAATATGCAAAGAAATTGAAGAATGCAAAGAATTGAAGAATTTTTATACGAGATTATTTTCGAAACATGCTCAGTTGGACACGCATGGATAACTTCGAAACTTCGTTTATTTACTTCTGTTACAAATTAAAAAAAAAAAAAAAAACACCCCGAAAATGGCATCTGTCTTCGCAAAAAAAAAAAAAATTCTCATTCTGGTGGGGGAAAAACGGCTAGATTGGCCTAAAATGGAGGTATTCTGCTATGTACGGCAGTTACCTGCCCTTGGGGAATTCCTGGGCCTGCAATAACATTTCCAAAATGGCCACGTTGACGTAGCCGTGATAAATCATTGTTTTTCGCTGTAAAAAAAACTACTTGATCAAATGAAGTGAAATTTTTTTTCGGAGAACTTCAGTCTATAACAGTTACGTACAATAATTTTTTTTTCAATATTTCCATTTTTTAATGTCGTCACTAAACTGTATAAGTACCAGACTATCAATACACACAAAAAATATAGATTTATTTTTTGGTACAGTTCCCCCGGGTTTTCCTTTCACTTCAGTAAATAATGGTCTTTTGTTATATATATGGCGTAGTTGGCGTACTATTATCCTTATATATATGATGTTTATGTTTATATATATGTATAAGTGATAGTGTCTGTGTGTGTCTGTGCGTCTGTGTGCATTTCCCTACGCTAAAACTCTGTCAATTTTAAGCCTACAGATTCGAAATTTGATATACAGGGTACTGAGATTTGGGAAAATCGATGTGATAGGTTTTCGACAGAAATTTGGCGATTAAGTGGTCAATATTCAACAATTAGACCTTTGAGAACTCTACCAAACTCCTCCTACAATTTAAGGTCTGAACACGTGATATTTTATATATAGATTCCTTGGACATGGATCTAACTTATTAACTTTACTTGATCCCTAAACAATAAATGTTAAGAGGTCATAATAGGGGTCAATGTTTAAAAAGATTGACCTTTTTTTTCCTCAGCATACACTTCAAAACACCTGGGCAACGCCGGGCACCGATTGCTAGTATATATATATATATATATATATATATATATATATATATATATATATATATATATATATATATATATATATGCGCGTGCTAGTACATTTTCATTCTAAATGCTGTGCAATTATGCACAAAGTAGAAAATATAGTTAAATGAATAGTTAAATGAAACTAATAATTCAAAATGAAACTATAAAATATGAAAACTAAATTAACGAAAGTTAAAACCCATAAAATATAAGCAGTAAATTAATGAAATTTATTTTTCCTAAAGGAATATGTAAAATCTTTATGAAGTCGCTCACATATCCATGACTGAGAATAATAAGACGCAATAATTAAAGTTACTCAAGTTTAATGGAAACAGTAGCATTTAATATCAACGTCAGTTTTGCAAAAATCTGCTTTACATGCTTATAAAAAATAAAAATGGATGTATATATATATATATATATATATATATATATATTTATATTAATGCAAAAGTTGGTATTAAGATCTATCTCTGTATATATATATATATATATATATATGTGTGTGTGTGTATATATATTACATAGGAAAATGCGAGCATGAAAATAATATGGTTAAGATTAAACTTAGAAAAGTAAATGGGCTAGTTGATAAAACTGGAAAAAGACAATATATTCTAGTAAATATATGATAAATTTATAACTTAAAACATTGCAGCATTAAGAATTTTTTACCGTCAGTTTAACATTACGTAATCAATTCTTAATGCTGCAATATTTTTAGTTATAATTTTATTATATTTTTACTAGAATATTTTGTCTCTTTCTTTTCTATTTTCAACAAAAAGTCCTTTTACTTTTCTTAGTTTAATCTTTACTCTATTACTATTTAGCTCGCATTTTTTTAATGTAATCCATGGTTTTTTAAGCTTTGTTTTGTCAACAGTCCATAAGAAAATTATTTGGTTGTTATTGTAACCAACATCCAATCAGAGAAACAAAAGGTATCCCCGTTCCGTAGAGATTCTGGGAAATTTTGAACACCAGTAATTTTATTATAACGAAAATCTTTTCTTTTTTTTTCAAAATATAGCTAAGAAGGTTACCCATGAACTGTAATTTCTTTTTAAATTTAGTCGCAAAATGAGTGAGCGGTGAAGGTTTAAAACAGTCCTAAATGAGTAAAACTAAGACAGTCATATATTCAAACACGGTAGTGTTTGAATGAGTGATATATATATATATATATATATATATATATATATATATATATATATATATATATATATATACCGTAACACGCATATGTATTGGTACATGCCGTTTTCTGTTATAACTTTAGTCTATGTTCGTCATGTTCGCCTTATATTTGGTAAATAATATTTTGTAAATTCATTTTAGTTTTATGTAAAAAAAAACCTTATGATTGAATCTATTTTTATCCGAGTTTTAAATTCTCTCCCTTTCTCTCTCTCTCTCACTCTCTCTCAATCTCTCTCTCTCTCTTTATATATATATATATTTATATATATATATATATATATATATATATATATATATATATATATATATATATATGAGAGAGAAAGAGAGATTATCAAGGCCGGTGGGTTTGTCTAAATCTATCTATGATTTAAACAAATCGTCTGTTCAACCATGATTGTCTCCACATGAGGACTGAAAACAGTAGGGTGGTAAGGATGTTACTGAAAGTGAATGTCATTATCGAAAGTAGGGCTATGGCCTGTTTGTTAACATTAGACTTGAAAACGAAAATGTTTTAGTCAGCTGGGAAGCAAAAGTCTGGTAACTTGCAGCACACGGCTAATGTTCTAGGAAAGAAACATTGTTCATAGAAGTTGTGGTTGGTTTTAAGTAAGAAGGTAGAAAAAAGAAAGTTCTTAGCTGTGATTGTAGTTAGACAAGTTCTTGCTGGGAGGGTTTTACTGAACAAATCCAGGTATTAAAACGCAGTATAACATGTAGTAGATATAAATGAGCAACAGCTGATCTACCGTTCCACGATTAGAAAAATATCTACGATAAAATGGCACTGTCCATTTTGTATCCCGTCAGCCAGTAAATAGTGCACTAAGCAGAAACTCCCCAGAAATAATAGCAATAATCAATCTAGACACGTATCTGGCTTTTATACATGTAGAGGATTTCTTCAGTCGAGGTATTTTCTGGGGCGGTAGAATAATTCAACAGTATCCAACTAGCATTGTCAGAATTCATAGAATCTATGAATTCTGACGATGCTAGTTGGATATTTCGTCTCTTTGAGGATCTTCCTCTAGCTGAAACAATATGTAAACTCATTCTGGACTCACAGTAATAAATTTCCTATATACTGCTCTGGCTACACATTGAGTACTCTAGTCCGGTTTTTTCACCACTGGTAAATAAATAAATAAATAAATATATATATATATATATATATATATATATATATATATATATATGTAAATATATATATATATGTAAATATATATATATGTAAATATATATATATATATATAAATATGTATATACATGTATATATGCATAAGTTTTTTTCCTAGCTACCGTAGCATGAAAACCCACCTACTCAACAATATGTATATATAAATAAATAAATAAATATATATATATATATATATATATATATATATATATATATATATATATATATATATTGGGTACAACAGCATGTGAATTGACTCTATTATTATACATACGAGATCTGGATACATTGAAGTATATTTTACAGTATTTTACGACCGAGCAACCCCAGTCATCCCCGTCGCTCGTACTATATATTTGGCGTCCACTGTTGACGCCAGGATTTTGTCTGCCTGGTTATCTTGAAATTATTTAAAAATATTTATTCCATCATGTCCATACTAGCGAACCTGTTTATCTCCAGTAAACGCACTAGTAGATAGTATTAAAATAATATGTGTGCTTGTGAAGAATATATTAGAGAGAAGCAGAGAGAGACAGAGAGGGGTATGAGAAAGACGAGAAGATTATATATATATATATATATATATATATATATATATATATATATATATATATATATATATATGCAGAAGGTGTTTTATTGGCTACCATAGCGCGAAAATCCACCTACTCAACAATATGTATTCATATAAATGCAAGTATATATATATATATATATATATATATATATATATATATATATATATATATATATAGAGAGAGAGAGAGAGAGAGAGAGAGAGAGAGAGGGTACAACAGCGTATGAATTGACTCTATTATAATACATACTGGATCTGGATACATTGAAATATATTTTACCGTATTTTACGACGGGACAACGCCAGTCATCCCCTTCGCTAGTACTATATATTTGGCGCCCACTGTAGACGCCAGGCTGGTTATGTGAAAACTTTCAAACGCTATAATGCTTGAAATTGTCCAACGTGTCTTGAAACAATTGTAACTTACAATGAAATACACTTTTTGTTGCTACCAATTCCTTTTTTGAAGTCTTGGTTTTGTTAATACAGTATATATATATATATATATATATATATATATATATATATATATATATATATATATATATATAAGATTATTTTTTTTACTTTAATAATTAAATACCAACAGACACTAGAGTTTTATCTTTTCGGGAATCCTCAGTGCAAGGTGTCACGATTGTGTTAATCGTGACACCTTGCACTGAAAATTCCCGAAAAGATAAAACTTTAGTGTCTGTAGTCCACAGATTCGAACCCGGCAACACGAGCCATCTCTCACTTGATTAGCAAACACCGTATCAAATCGGCTACCATTAATCGCAAGAAATTACGTTTAATTTAAACATTTTAATTTTAAATGTTCTGTAAGTCAGTAACATTGATCTAATCGTTATACGATGATCTATACATAAGAGCTACATTGACTTCTGAATTAAGTCGATTCAACTGAAAGTGCTCAACAGTAAGAAACGAGTTTCTTAAAGGGGCTGATATAATTATGTTTTTAATATAATAATTAAATACCTACAGACACTTGTGGTTCGTCCTTTCGGGAATCTTAAGTGCAGTGTGTCATGATTAACACCAGTTTATAGATTCGAACCCGGCGACATGAGCCATCTCTGGCTCGATTAACAAAGACTGTAACCAATCGGCTACCATTAACCGCGGGAAATAACGTTGAATTTAAACATTTTAATTCACAATGTTTTTTACGTCAGTCACAATGATCTAATCGTTATACGATGATTTATGTATAAGAGCTAAATTATAGGACTATTTGCCAGGTTAATTTTGAAATTCTTTTTTATGAGTCCAGTTGCTCGTATGATACATATCTTCTTAAGGTTCCAGTTTTTGTTCATGCCATACATAAGACCTTTGTACTTTGTTTTTTTTTTTTCCTTTTAAGCTTTTCTTAACCTAACATCATTGGGGATACTAACTTCTACTAAGGTTGCTTTTTTTACTTTCTTGTCCCATATCACTATTTCAAGTTTTATGGCTTCGTTTTCTAGGTACGATGCTGTAGGAATTGGATAGTTATAGTGGATTGTGTATGACTTATTTTCAACTGTTCATTATGGTAAACATGTTTCCAAGATATGATGCTGGATTAGATAATCAGCTTTTTACAGATAGTACAGTGCAGATGTATAATATTTTATTATGCTGAGTAGTATAGTAGCCATCCGTCAACAGGAGAACATTAAAATTAAATGTCAGTTGGCGCATACACTCTACTTCTGTGTGGCAGAACCTGCACTTGCTGTCATTGCTAAGACCACTCATTTTTCTTAAAAGCATTAGTCATTAAGCCTTGATATTGGGCAGCCATTATAATTCATTCCTGGTCATAGTGGAGCGATACTCTTTTCAATCAGTCTATGGACTATGGAGCCTTCTTTATCTCTCTCTCTCTCTTTCTCTGTGTGTGTCTCTCTCTATATATATATATATATAATTTAAAGGAGATTAGAACAATAGTCTAAAGAGCTGAGTGTATTTTAATGTAACAGTGAAATTACTAGTTTAATTAAAATACAGGAAATAGAAAGTGCTCGTTGTAATTTAGATATATAATAAGCTCGATAGTTAAATGTCCTAGAGCTAATTCAATATTAAGTAATGTGATTTATAATTTAAAATTTAAAAATCAAATTTTAATTAAATTAAAAATCCGTTTCATAAGAAGGAACAACAACAAAATCAATTATCTGTACGATCGTTTCGGAAAACAATGCTTTTTATTGTGGTATACATCAAGTTATGTAGAATAATTATATATAGTTTTTTGGTAAGCAAGGTCTCCTCATCAGCAAATTTTGGAGGGTTTTTATTGAATTTAAAAGACACCATAAATAAACCTAGCATTAAAAGTAAGGCAGATGAATCTGAAAAATTGAAATAAAAGGTATGGATTTAAAATTTATAAGAAAATTATTATGGGCTAGAGATAGAAATAAGTAGAGAAAAATATATATTTTTGAATTTACATAATAAATTTGCTTTAAAAATATATAGAAATATTTACCTTTTAATTTTTCTTTTTTTTTTAAATCAGGAACTGTGGTTAAAGTAGTCATTTAGATGTTTGCTATAGCTTTTTATCTTATTGAATGATGAATTTTAAAAAGGGGGACGCTCGTGCAATAAATTGTTTCCGTTAGCGTATTTTTGATTTAAGGACGCTACGGTTTATATATAGAGAATATTATTATTACATGTTTTAAGGGGAGATAATTGTCATGTTTTCTTGACTTTATTTATTATTTATTTGACGGGTGTAAGGGAGGTAATTAGTCTAACTTAATTTATTAAAATATATATATATATAATAATAATAATTGTAATCTATTTTTACTAATAAGTAATTTTTAATGATTTAAGGTGGTTTATATTTATTAAATTTAAACCAACGTTTATGACTACATGTCATAAGCTCCTGTCTTGAATTTAATAGTTTTGTTGTACTTTTTATATCTTCATATTTTAAAATTTTTAGGGTCTCTTTTGTACATAGTGCACAAAATTTATCTCCTGGTTTATATGATTTGCAAGTCTCAATTATTTGCCATTTTAAGTTGAAAGAAATATTGCTGTTTTTTAGTTGCCAAATATAGTTGGATAGAGTAGTTTGGTTTGACAGAGAGTTATTTTTAAAAGAATGTTTGTGCGTTGAAATTCTATGTTTTATTAGGCCAGATGTGGAACCAATATATATTACCTCTTGCTTGTTGTGATTATTTTCCGTTAGGTCTATTGTTGGATTATTATATGGTGGGTTAATTAGTAATTGATCGGTAGATTGGTTTAAGTTGGTGTTATTATTTAATCTGATAGTTGAGTTATGGCTGTTAATAGGTTCATGTAGATTTGGAGTTTTTGATACTGTGCAGCTATAGATAACATTTTTAATTTTACATGAGCCTTGTAGGGGACATTTATTTTTTCTTCTACAGTTACAGTCCGATGTATTTTGTATAGTTGTATTTTGTAGTTTATTAATTTTCTTATTATTAGAGCTAATTATTTTCTGATGAAGGTTAGGCATAGTAGAGTAAGAGACTTTAATTGTGTTCTTATTGAAAATTTTATTATATCTATGGGGGGCTTTAAAGTTCTTATCTAATATTTTAAAAAATTCTCTGGCTATGTTTGTTTCTAGGTTTTTGGAATATGGGGGGTTGAACCATAGGATCTCCTTGTGTCTATTCTTACGTTTACGGGTTTTGGTTTGCTGTTTATTTGTATTATTATCTAATATTTGTGGTTTGGTTTTATCTTTTTTGTCTCTTGGTTATTTTTCTTAACTCGTATACGGGAAGACATTGCCATATTATATGTTATTACGCTCTTAATAGGTTTATTTTCAATGCAGTTTATGCTTCTATCATTTTCATTTATGAATTTAATTTGTGAATTATATCCAGAGTTTTTAAGGGCCTCATTATAGTATTTTTCATTTTTGGTAAATATGGATTTAGTAGAAGACAGTGTAGAAATTCTTAAAGCGATATTGGGAACTATTGATTTTAATATTGATTTAGGGTGGTTTGATTAATTGTGGACATATAGTAGTGATTGGTTAGGTTTATGATAGCGTTCAAAGGTAGAATTCTTAAGATTTAAGGTTATGTCTAAGAAATTAACAATTTTTTTATTAGGGTCGATTTTTATACTAAGTCCATAATTTTTAAATAATTTAAATAATATATATATATATATATATATATATATATATATATATATATATATATATATATAGCTCATCAGAATAAGAGGGGACGTGATAGGTGATATATATATATATATATATATATATAACACTAGCCTTTCATCTTTTCTTAGGTTGAAGATATATTACATTAATATCGGTCAGACTTTTTGCATCATTTAGTTAATGTATTTGTAAATGAATAATATGCAGTATTTAATATATTAGAATGATTTATTCACGAATGCTTGCAAAATATTTAAAATAGAATGCAAGAAGTTTATCATGAATGAATGGTTTCCTAAGAGACTTCCATGGAGACAGAACCATCTGCGTATCCTATTTTAGGTATGATCAGTAGTCTGTCAGATAGGTGATAAAATATAGGCCTTGATAGCATCCATCTATGATGCTGATATTTTAGAGAAAAATCTCACTCTGTTTATAATGAAAACTTGTTTCCAATATTCAGAAATACTTATTTAGGCGTGTGTCAATGAAATTTTCATTCTATAGATTCTTTAGACAAAGTAATTCAATCGCTTCATTAATTTTGTTACAGTAAACGCATGAACAATTAAATGTGAGTAATGTTCTCAATTTGCCTACCTTGGCAGTCTTCTTTCCACAAGATGTATCATCGACGCAGAGATTCACTACCGCATCGGATGCGCCGGTGCAGCCTTTGCCTAGCTACGGAAACGGGTGTTTGAGAATCGGAACATACAGAGCAGGGTCAAACTGGTTGTCTATAAAGCAGTTGTCCTTGCCCATTCTTCTCTATGGGGCCGACAGCTGGACCACCTACAGCAGACATCTAAAGGCCCTGTGGCAGTATCAGCAGCGTTGTCTCAGGATTTGATGGAAGGATTGACGAACAAACGTAAGTGTCCTGAAGGAGGCCACCATACCTTCCATCACCACAACCATCATCCGACACCAGCTGCGATGGACGGGCCATGTTATGCGCACGCCTGGCAAACGCCTTCCAAAGAAAATGCTCTACGGTCAGCTAAAAGAGGGAAAGCGGTTCCAAGGAGGACAGAAAAAGAGATATAAGGAAAACATAAAAACCCACCTGAGACAGTGTCTTCAGCCTCACCAGTTGGGAGGATGCTGCTCTTCAGAGTGGCATGTGGAGCAAGATGGTCCATGAAGGCACGGTTCATTGAGAAATGGATCTTCACTGAGCCGCAGAAAACAGGAGAAAGCAGAGAAAGGAGAGATCTACTACCATCACAGTTCCTTCCGCCTCTTCCACTTTCCAGACGACCACCCACACATGCCCTCACTGCAATAAAGTCTGGGTCAAGAATCGGCCTCCACGGCTATCTGAGGATCCACAAATGACCAGACCTTATCTCACCGACGGGAGAACAATCATACTCGTCATAAGTGATTGCCGAGGATGATGATAGAAACTTCTCAATATTCTCCCGTTTTGGATACAAATAAAATGTAGTTCCTAGTACGAATAGATTTTTCCCATTAGGACGAGAATTCAGTACTTGTACAAACTGTTTCGAAAATAGATATCATATTATGTCATTGTTTGGGTCAATGGCACCTGTCGGTCATCCTCTTCTGAACTATATTCATCACACTTAGCTGTCTTAATCATATTACTACATCTGGAAGCATAACTAGATTCGATTATGACATTTGGTTCAAGAACAGAAAAATAGCAGCCATAGGGGACTGGGTTTATGGCAGAAGGAAGACAATCGTATTGAGCAAGGTGCCCGTTCTTAGGACTTATTACTTTTAGATTTGTCATGCAAATACAGCAGGTGGTAGCGTCATACTTCAATTCTCTCTTCACCACTGGGGCACACAATAGCATACCTTTCTGTGCTTGTTACTGAAATCCTGCAAGTTCTCGGCACATGTCTTCTGGCAGATATAGAGAGCAAATAGTTTGTCCTTTTTCTTAGTTTTACTATGTAATGTACAATTTTTACGAAATTTGTGTTTTTGTTTAGCAGTCTGGTAGAACCACATGTTCACAAATGTGCCAGGACGTTGTTGGATGTTTTTACCTTTCCGATCAATTATTCTAGATCTGGAAAGATACATAAACATAATTATTAAATGTTATCAATGACCGATAAATAAAAATAATGCAGCATGAAAAAATAGTTCTAAATAAGTTGAAAAACCTTTAACCTTTAAGAAAAATTTTGAAAATGACGACCAGTCTACTGATTACCGGTTTACTCTGGATAAACGTTTGGGAAACGGTTAGTTTTGAAAAGTACCTGGTTTCCCCAACGAGAAATTAGAGACCCCACATATAGTCTCACATCAGGATGTATAAACTCACCAAAAAAATTTTATGTGACAGCAATTTATATCTGGCTAGCAGATGGGATATCGAAATGAATTGAGTACATACATACATACATACATATATATATATATATATATATATATATATGTGTGTGTGTGTGTGTGTGTGTGTGTGTGTGTGTTTGTGTGTGTGTGTGTGTGTGTTTATGCATATTACGTGATCAGATTCAGCACTACTTAAACGGAGACACGTGCACATACTAAAATAATTATCTACAGAAAGTATAATGGTAGAATTCTGCCGTGTTTAGGGATCCTCAGTTCGTTACATCTTAGTCAAAACACCTAAAATTTCAAATCTATCACTAAAGTATTTATTTATAATTTTACAAAATATGTTTAAAAGAGTTATTTCTTTATAGATGATTGAGAGAATAATCTTCAGACTATATATATATATATATATATATAGATAGATAGATAGATAGATATATAGTCTGTATATATGTGTATATATGTATATATATATGTATATATATTTGCACATATATATGTATATATATATACATATATATATATATAAGAGGAGTTATTTGTGTGTGTATGATTACTAGAATAACTTCAGACTGTATGTATATATATATATATATATAGAGAGAGAGAGAGAGAGAGACAAGAGAATGGAGCAGAGAGCAATCTATATCGAGGTGCATCTGTCTGTGATTTGAAGGGAAACGAACATGAATTGGCACCTGTTTATACTCACAAAGTGATATCAAATTCATTAATTATCAAATGAATGAAATCAGACATTTAAAATCGGCTTGAATATATACTCAGTCACGTATCCAATCATGGAAAGTTTATATCAGAAATTTAATGAAGCGAGTGAATATTTCAAACATACAAATATATATTTATTTTCTCGCCTTCATTTTGTTTCAAACTTTGACTGACCTGTCTGGTAAGGTTTGGTGAAAATCGATTTTTTTTCATTTCTTTTCTCATGAGAAACACATTAACTATTGTAAACGATTCGTTTTAAGCGACAAATGTAATTCCAAAAATATTACGATGTAAAGGAAATGCCAAAAATAACGAATATAAATAATATATAGCTGATAATAATATAATCAATCATCAACTATTTTCACTCTTATATAATCTGTAATATTTTATTCGCATGCTTTTTAACAGAGAGGTAAGGGATTAGGATACCGCTTGTCACAGTAATGTGCGTTTTGCTTTCGAATTTCAGTTGCGATAATTTCGTTGATCAAACCACACGAAACAGTATTTTTTCAACGAAACACCTATCTGTAGATGACCATATTTTTTATACATATATTCTTTATATATATATATATATACATATATATATATATATTCTTTATATATATATATATATGTGTGTGTGTGTGTGTGTGTGCGTGAGTGTAAAAGCGCAAACAGTTAATAAAACATGTTAAAAAACACTTTGAAAAAGAGTTAAAAACATATATAATCTGAAAAGGAAACACTTGATAAGTGGATAGTCCTTAATCTGCGGAGTTTCGAAGAAATACTTTCCTTCTCATCAGGGGGTAGGAATTAGCAAAATGCGGGATCAGATTTTGCATACAAAAGTATTTGATGAAACTACAAGTAAGTCAAAGTGAAGCAGAGGGAATATGGTGAAGAAAAAGGTGATTACACGTGAATGGATAGTCTGGTGAAAGGTAAATAATCCAATTTTATTTTATGTATATTTATATATATATATATATACATAAAATAAAATTGGATTATATATATATATATATATATATATATATATATATAGTAAGTTAGTTAGTAAGCAGGGCTAGGAAAATGACATATTCTTTTTATTGCCTTGACTCTCGAGTGTGTATCCGTTGATATATTTTATGCTTTTATATAGAGATGTTGTTCTCAGTTGATTAACTGTGTCTGTTTCGGATATATACTCGAAAGTCAAAATAATGATGAGAATATTCTGTGGTCATATCCCTAGTAATTAGTAATGTCTTTTTTTTTCATATTTACTAAGGTACTCCGGATGGAGAACATTTTATTTTTAAATGAACTCCTTTCATTTTTTTTAAATTTACTATACTGATTGCCGAGAGAATTCAATTTTATTGCATTAACTCTTAGAATTAAAATGTGTCTTTCAACCAAACAATCTATTTACAAAATAATTTTGTGATGTAATTATATCAATTAGAAAACAATTAATGATTGCTCAGGGGTTTCTTTTTTATAGATTTCTTCGCTATTACTCATTATATACTATTGAAACAATTTTACAATTGGGATATACTAAGTAAGAAGAACAAGTTCTTTAAAGTTACATGCAAATCCATCAATAACTCTTATATGCTCATATTGCCTCACTTTATTCCGTTTGAAAATGTTGTTTTTTATAGCAATAATCATTGAGAAAATCTCAAAAATTAAAAAAACTGAGTGTTTTTAAAATTCGGTAACTTTACTAGTGAGACGATTACCAAAAGGGTTCCATCATATCAATGCATGCTGATAACAAAAGACTATTAGGCATTTGTTCATGAAACAAACCTGACGCGTAAAGCATCGAGTAGAAGTTTGTTCGTGCCAAATATGGTTGGATTGTAGTAAACATTGTGGATTTTATTAGCGATTCCATTTCATGTTGATAGTGTTATTAACGAATTGGCGCCCTCATCATCTCCATATTTTTAAAGGAAAATCAGTAGACAAATCGATTTGAAATCAATTCGTATCAAATATGGTTGGATTGTAGCAAAGCATTTGGTTTGCTTTTATTCATGCAAAAAATAGCCAGATTGCCACTTAAATGTAATAGTATACTATTTAAGATCTACAGTGACAATATCTAAGAAGTTAAGCAGCGAGATGTCGGTTCAGATTATATTTCAATTTCCGCTAGGAAAGCAGAAGGACGGAAGAGAATTCCAAAGCATAGAAGTTCTTGCTATCATGGCCCCTTAAATATTCCAATGTTGCTCAATTTCCACTAAAAACCATCACTGGTCTGTTGTCTCACTGACAACTTTACACTCATAAATCCTTATCCTCCAATGGCCTTCAGACCTTGATAATGTGATCTCCTTGTAAAAAAAAAACTTCGTGAAAAGAAACTATTTGCGTTGAAGGCTTTCTAATATCTATGGTCTTCAGCGGTGAAGAAGTGAGATTTTGTTGCTTTGTTGGGCGTATTTAACTCATGCGGACATAACTGCTACAACTTGCCAGAGCACATACATGTAAAACATCCACAAGGATGAAGCAATGTGACGATAGGAACGATGGTGGAGCTTGGTTGATAGTGCGAGACTTTTAAGTTGGAGATTCTTCTTTAGATTTAGACTCTATTTGGTAGCTTTGTAAAGATACAGAATACTGCAAGTGCGAGTATTTTTTAGCACGATAAATAGTAGCCCACTTTTTTGCAGAAGCCTTGGCATATGAATATTGATCCGATGAGTTATTGCATCTTTGATTCTGCGATTGTTTGGTATTTAAAAAAACTGATGCTTCGTTCTGGTCGTTCTGAGAGAGGAATTTTGAGAGTTATTTAAAGGTAAAACTGTGTTGTTTTAAAATCTTCAAATATTAGTCATATCGATTCGTTGTTCAAAAGGTCTCTTGTAATTTAAAAAGGAAAGAAGCTTAGTCTTAGCATAATTAAATGTTTACATCCTTCTTCCATTACAGAACAGAAGTTAATCTCTAAGGTTTCAGTTATTATGTTTCATGTGCGTACGTTTGTTTTCCACTCTTGTCTGTTATAGAGTGTGGCGTCATCCCCTGACATAATTTTATCAGGGAGGTCGTCTATGAAAATCAGTGAGCATTGTGAATTTAATTACTGATTCTGCAGGTAACTCCCTGTATAAATAATAAATACATATCTGCTCCATGTTTTAATCATTATCTTATCATTTCGTTCAAGCTGGGGATGCAGCATCCTACCTGATGTTAGATGCTGTCTCAACTATTTTAACCGAGAGATCTTTTTAATATTCTTACAGTCATTTTAAGTACAATTGTTTGAATCTTTCTTGTACTTGGTTCACCTGGGTGTTATATGTATATATGCTGTATGCGTACGTATGTGTATATTATAAACTGAAGAAGCTAATAATGCAGTGAAAAGTGAGGAAAGAACAATATTCGCATAAATAGTGTATCATATCTGTTGTCATTTGCACTGTATTTTTATTCTATGAGAAATTTCTAGATATAATACAGATGCAGTTATCTGCAGACCATTCGAAAATGCACTTAATGCCTCATAAGATATTACTGTTATTGAATTTTTGTAAGCAAAACAGCGAACCTCTTCTAGAAGTCGGTAAAAGCAATCAATTCAAATATGAATTTTGTTAATTGGAAATGCCGTATTATTATTTCCTGCTCATGAATAGGAGTGCTTCGAATAGAGGAATATGATTATTTGTGATTTGTAGAGTTGAATATGAATATGTGTGCTTTTTAAAGTAGAATGACAATACAAAATGTGTGCATATATACACACAGATATATATATATATATATATATGTATATATATATATAGAGAGAGAGAGAAAGAGAGAGAGAAAGGGACATATACATATATTTATATGTATGTGCATATACGCATATATATATATATATATATATATATATATATATATATATATATATATATATATAAATGACAAAACGTCTGTATTCCACATTCCAAGATGTTTTTCATCTTAACATTTATTTTATTATTTTATCATTTATTTATTTCAGTCTGTTAAAAGATTTAATTCTTGACAACACCTGTTTCGCAGCGCAGAAACACTCATATATTATGTCATTTTTTTAAATATTTTCGGCCCAGTAAATCTCTCTCTCTCTCTCTCTCTATATATATATATATATATATATATATATATATATATATATATATATATATGTGTGTGTGTGTGTGTGTGTATGTATATATATATATATATATATATATATATATATATATATATATATATATATATATATATATATATATAAGCGGTTAAATTGTACATTACCTTTAACATGTTATAGAATTATATCGACAGATACTTAAAACGTTAATCCTTTTATTAGTACTTAATGGAACATATATTAGATTTGACAGAATTAGTATATTTTTAAATTGTTTCATACTATTAATTAAAAAGAGTGCATTTACATTTTCCTGCGCTTGACGTCGACCTCATTCTAGATAATTATTAATGTTGGAATGCCATCGAAAATAATTTTTCATCTATGCTTTTACCGTGATTTAACTCGCATTTCTACGTTAAGATACTTTGTATTAACTATGTCGACGTCCACAAGTTAGAATAGTATGGTCTCCTCTTTGCCAATTTAATAATACACTGAAGAAAATTATAGGGCTGTACATGTGTTATATCCTTCTACATTTTTGATCGCTCAAACGCGGAAAAAGCAATAAATATACTTTTTTATTTCATCTCTCTATTACATCAAATAAAGCACTTGAACTACAATATATTTTGCTAATGTTTGAGGTAGGATGAAAGTGTAGTATCTATTCTACCTAAAGATGATACAATATTATCATGGAGTTTCATAGGACGAAAACACGTGGCAAACTCTTACATGTTTTGTTCTTTAGATACACCGCAATAAAAGATAGATTTTAAACCTACATTATCAAGGGCACTTTGAGAAGTATGTTTCAGTTTTATTAGTGGTGAATTAATATCGTGAGATTTTAGTGTTTGTAAAACTTCCATAGGAGCGATAATAATGAGGGATTTTCTCCTAAGTTTGTTTGTGTCTCGTAAATCTGGTATTTACGTGATTAAACCTTTAATACTAGAATATGTAAAGACTCTATTTCATATTATTTCACGGATAATTTTATATGCTTAATAATTAGTGTTTAATTGCTCCTATTTACAATGCCTCCCCACGGGACAGAGTTAGACGCCAGGGTCGTTTTTTAATATGGAGAAAAGGAACAAAAATAAAAATTGTCTCAGTCGTGAAGGATCTCTCCTCCACTGACAGAGAATAAGAAATTGAAGTGCAGCATCTGAAGAACAGATACTACATTTTGATCTTGTCCCGAAGTGTTTAATTGCACTTTTTTTCAAATTTCCATGAAAAAAAATTGAATTGCCTAAGCATTTTAAACGGAAACGAAATAAATACTTATGCTGTTTTTTCAGAAGTTAAAACCCAGTCGTATCTTTATGAATAACCTATTAATAAAATAAAGAATGGTTTGTATATATTCAGTTAGTAAAAAAGGCGCTATGACTTCTATTAAGAAAACCTAGTCGTGGAATAGGGTTCATTTAATGGCGTTACATGTTATGGTTGATGTTAAGCAAATAATAAAGGAAGGTATATTACACTGTACATGCTGATATATAGCTGTTGTCATTTGTGTCCGAAATTATTACATCTTTGATTCTGGAATTGTTTGGTATTTAAAAAACTGATGCTTGCTTCGGGTCCTTCTGAGATTGAAATTTTCAGAGTTATTTAAAGGTAAAACTGTGTTGTTTTAAAATCCTTAAATAATAAAATACAAACTAGTTGACAAATCTGTCTTGGTAGAAAAAGCTTAAATAACAAAACATTTTTTTCTAAGATTTAACATATATTTACACAAGACAAAGTCTGCATGACATAAAATGCATTGATTGATCTGATACAAAATTCTAGTTTTGTTTTGAACGGATCTAAAGTAAAATTCTGTCTACCACCGATTGATAATAATAAGAAATTCTTTTCACATAGTTTCTTTTTATAATTACAAATTATACTAAAATATTCTTTATGTTTGTAATAAAATTCCTTTCGCCTGTAAGAGATCTCTTCCTGATTCCTTCTTTCGCTTTTCTTCCTTACATGGCCCCATTTCGAATTCGTAGCAGCTGACTGGCATTAGTGGACTTTTCTTTTTTTTCTGCCAAAACGGTAATTCATAATTTTTTTGTGTGTGTCCTTAACATATTTTAAACCGGTATGAATTATTGCAATAAAAATAACTTAATTGAAATAAAAATAATTTTTCTTTATTTTCAATTATTTAATCAAGCAAAATACCATTTTGTTCAATATTAGCAAATGTAAAAACTTATTCTAACAAATTACCAATTTAATAAATAACAATATCGTAAAAACGTAATTTAACTTGAAAATACTATGAAAAATAGCTTTTATTTCAGCTTTATAAATTACACACCTCATGTCAAGAATAGTTACAAAAAACATTCCATTTTTCATTTCTATCAGTTAAACGTTGCAATATTGTTATGTACATGTATTCTATAAGATTTTTTACATATAAATTTTATCTCGGTACTTTTATATAAAAGAGTAAAGCCATCTTTGCACAAATACTTATGGTATTTTAGCATTAGAAATGTTAACATTTTCTTCAGAAAATGTATGTTCATATTTCTAGAGAAATACTCTTTTTTTATGGTTGGTTTCATTCTAGCAACTTTTATTTCCTGTACTTGCCTTTGTTTAGCAATCAGCTATCTATGTATTAATACATAGTTGAAATATTACAGTCAATCCAGAATGCTACATTTTATCAACAGTTTATACAATAATAAAAACTTACAAACATCATCATCATCATAATAATAATAATGATAATAATAATAATGATAATAATAATAATAATAATAATTAATTAATTAAATAATTTAAAAAAAAAGCAATTTTATATTCGTTTATACGTTATCACTTCCAACATTTTAATTGGATCATGCGATCGTCGAAAAGGCATGTATTTTTCTGGAGTCAAACATGAAATTCGAAGTAAACGTCTACGGACTAAGATTAATGTGTAGTATCTTTTCTATTCAAGTACAATAATATCGTATGGTCTGTTTTCGTATTAGACGCTTACAGATTAGAAATATGTCATTAACTCATAGAATAATTTTGAAAATATATCTCCAATAACTAGATATATTCTGAAAGTTCATTAAAATAAAGCACTTTTCAAGGTTTGCTTCAATTCAAACAAAGACTATACAATAATTTTATATATATATATATATATATATATATATATATACAGTGTTATAGTATATATATACATATATATATAGCGATAAATAAATCGATCGATAGATAGATAGATAGATAGATATACAGTATTATAATAGGGTCAAGAGAATGTATTTTAGCACAGCAGCTATATACAACAAACAAAAGAGACACTAGTTTCTACGGGTCTCGCCAATATTCTTACTATTTCTTAAATATAAATAAAGTATTTTTCCTGGTAATTCATACGTGTTTCATACACTTTTACGTACTGCATTTGAAAATGCGAATAAGTGAAAGAAAGATAAAAATTTAGATTAGGATAAAACTTTAAATAAGAGTAAATACAACAATGTTTCAATTCATAAATATATATTTCCCTTTTATTATAACTTAAGAAGTAGAAACTAGAAGTTGAGTTTCCTTTCGCCAGCCTGGTAACAATCGCTTACCTTATTTTGTCTTTTGGTTTCTACCTTACATGAGCGATTTTTTTGACAGAGGGAGAAGAATTGCTGTTTTCTGGTTAAGAATCTTCCTACCTAACACTTATTGTTGGCTAGTTTTTGATCTTGAAAATGTATCTTTATTTACAGGGTGGAATGATAAAAGTGTCGTCCTAGAAAAGACGACATAATTCCGTTTCTATTTAATAAAAACCGGGTTTCTTTTTTCTTTTCTTTTTTTTTACATACCGTCTACTAGTTGGGCGGTGGTATACAAATCACAAGAGCGATAGGAGCCTTCCATAATGTCTGAAAATGACACACTTTTCACAGAGCGAGGTCGGTGATGCGCTGTTGCACAACTCATGGTTTCTACCGATCCAAGTTTTTACAGCAGGACAATTGCTAGCACCTTCAAAATCCATCGCTGAATTGCCACGAATAACAGGGACGTGTCCAAAGTGATGAAAAATAACACTCTGACACCTAAAACCTTCGAAGTCGGTTTGAAAGTCAACACCAAAGTATCCCTGAATGTGTTTTAGAGTGTGGTGATCCCCTGGTGCAATCAGGCGGACGCTAGCAGATACTGGGTGTGGCAGCAGGACTCGACGTCCGCCCACAAGTCCGTAGAGACTCCGGCTTGGCTTCACAAGAAGTGCTACGGCATTGTATCGTTCTCTCACACCCTCCTCCCTCGACCTGAATCGGCTGGACTACTTTGTTTGCTCACATGTCGAGAACATGCCCTCCCACAATACCAAAGTCAGACTGAACGCCACTATGAGCCGAGTATTCGCCAAGGTCCCGCCTGCGTTGGTATAAAAGGCATGCTCCCAGTTCCGCACACGTATCAAGGTGGTGATTAAGGCTGAAGGCGGCTACATTGAATAGTTGTTAGCTGTACTACATAATCAAGTTACATAAATTGATTTTTTCAATAATAGTTTAAAAATAAAGTTGTTATGGTGTGTTCTTTAGGACGACAAATTTATCATTCCGTTCTGGAGAGATTTCCATTACAAGCAAGCTTTTCAGAAAAGTCGTCAAGAGTTTTTTGGGTTAAAAAAAAAAGATTCTATATGTTCTAGTACATTTTGTTCCCCTCCAATCGTTGTCGAAATGTTGCTATCGCTCTTTTTCATTTGTTTTTGTTTTTTTTTTTTTTGTTTTTTTTCATTCTATCCGAACTCTCTATAGTCACATTCATTTTGGAGGGTAGAGGAGGTTATGATATTTTTTTATATATTTAAGAACCGAATATTAGCTTCATTTGTGATCGTTTTTATATGCTCACTCTTTAGGTTAAATTTACTTTGGCCCGGGTTATTTATGGTTGGTCCATATCGCCTGGTTACATTCGTCTTCTAATCATGCTATCACAATAAAAAAAAACAACGGTATCTTGTCAGACAATCTGTTAGTTTGCGGCATATTTTTATAAATCAGTCCTGAAATTCTTTCCACTATTATTGATCTCATAACGGGTTTATATTTTTGGCTGATTTGTTTAGAGCTCTGGAGATAAAACTCTGGCGGCAGTAGCCGACTTTGCCTGATTACGGATAATGCGGTTAATTGAGTATACTTGCTAGATGACAAAGTTTAATGCTTTTTTTGTCAGTACTTTTTCTGATATTAATATAGGAGATCGAAATCACGGATAGCTCCTTAAGCGTTTTTTTCATCATCACTCACTAACGTTGGAATATTCTCACTTGCTATCTTGCGAATAAATGTGTATTACATCCATTTAAAATTATATATATATATTTTTTTTTACAATGGAGTCACCACTTATCTATCTATAATAAGGTCGTTTGCAAAGACGATATAGTATAATAACAGAGCTTCATAAGTGGATCGTTCTAGAAAAGAAGCTTTGTTCATGAAATTCTGTCATAGATAAATAGTGAGGGGAATTGTCGATATTGGTTGTCGGTAGACGAGTGCTTTTTCGTGAAACTTTGATAGGAGCGACCATAGATTGCAGCTGTTGGATTGTACTTATCAGCTGTTGTCATGAGTGACTTTGCAAGTATATTACTAAGTTAACTTTTGGTTTATAGTTGTATATTGGCATGGAATATGATGTTTCTTTGCGTCCAGACATGATTTACAATGTTTTATTTCTAGTTTAAATAACTAAATCCGTTTAAATCAGCATAGTACAGCTCTTCTGATAGGTTTAATTTCGGTGTATATATGTTTTACAAAGGGTACCACGTAACCGTTGCACACATATATAAGAGAAAATGGGGTTGTGGACCAGATTAGATTTGAAGTTGGAAAAGGCTTGTTATCAAACGTGACAGACTCCAGTAAGAAAGCAAAACTAGATAAGTTTGAAAATGATATAAGGAAAAGGCCAGAATTGAACCCAGTAGGCAGGTGTTAAAACATAATGGATATTGAAATGATAGGAATGCAGAACGATTGGTGTTGTTCACGCTAATAACTTTATATTATTTATGTCAAAGATAGAGCGATTGTCCATTCTTTTAGAAATAACCTGATTTAAAATGTCAGTTAAAAGAATGGGCAATAACAAAGTTGAAAATGTTATGTAACAAATAGGTTAAATGATGCAATTTTATTTACGGATTTCTTTTGTTAATGTGAGGTGGTAGATACATGTGCAAAGGGCACGGGTAAATTGAAACGTGATAAAGTCACGTTGGTTCGCCACGCCTCTGACGTCATAATGAAAGGAGATTCTCAATATATTGAGACAGGGCTCGTAGTTAGGAGGAATCACAGTCACAGTTATAGAGTCAGTTACAGACGAGAGTCGGGCAGCGACTTAGTGGAGCTGATACCCTTAGAGCCGAAGGGGGGGGGTAATAGAAATCAATGTAGCCATACAAGCTTGAATTCCGGAGTCATCAATCAGCTGATTGATGAATAAAGACATCACAATCTATATTTTGTAACTGTTTGCCTCCGTATCGTCATTCAACCCAAAAAGGAAAAGGTAAATGTTCTTTGCCTATCATTGTAAATGAACATTGTATAACCCCCTCCAAGTATTAATTGTCTGTCCCCTCCTCCATCATAAGTGATCTCCCCTCTGATGTAAAATGACTCTACTCCACATTTCTCTCCTCACATTTAGATTCTACTGTTAATAATAATATAAACTAAATAAAACCGTCACTGTCGCCGTCGTTTACGCCGTTATACAAACGATGTCTTGTTCTGTGTTACAATGTATATAAATGCCATTATCATCCCTGTTCTGAGTCCTCGTTATATGTGTCTCCAATATGTATCCTGCTACACAACAGCTTGTCCTCTTATGTCGTTATCGACCTACTATCATCACAATGTGTTGTTCTGCCTTTATTAGAGAATTAGATATCAACAACTAAAACATCCACGCAACAAAATTAATTTTTAAAAATTCACACAAACTAATACATAAAACTTTCCAGAGCACTAACTTGGTTTTGAATACTAGACACTCCTATAATACAAGTGATTTTCGGATCATTAAAAAACCTTTAAAAGTATAGAAGAACTAGAAATTTTTAAATAATGATTACTAATAAAATTAAAGGATAAATTAATACGATGTTTCATTATTTACTTGTTTCTTACGATAACAATTTTAATCATTTTGAACTATTTTAAATCATTTTTAACTATTTTTAATCATTTTTAACTATTTTTAATCATTTTGAACTATTTTAAATCATTTTGAACTATTTTTAATCATTTTGAACAATTTTAATCATTTTTAACTATTTTTAATCATTTTGAACTATTTTTAATCATTTTTAACTATTTTTAATCATTTTAACTATTTTTAATCTTCTATGAATATTCTTTTTCGCCTTCATTACTTGAGTGCGTTACCAAATTTTTTGCATATTTATATATTTTTTTTAATTCCCTGGCTACGCGTTTTGCTAGCATATCTTCAAATTAGTCTAAACTTATTTTATCGCGACTAACTATGTAATAATTACAAATGTCTTATATTTATATGTAAAGAACTGGTCAATAGAGTCAAATTTAAACATAACAACTTTGTTGTCACATTTGTTGACCAACCATCTTTAATTCTCTCCGACGTTTATGGGGGTTGCTCGAAAAAAATAATCACAAAAAAATGTTACTAATTTCGATATTTTATTTGTATTGAGTTCAAGAAATTTGACAGAGGTTTATATTGTCATTCACGTTCCCATACACACACTGCATCCGTCATCAGTCATGAATCCTCACGGGGATGAAACGCGCAATATTCTGTGTAGCTTAATTTCCATATATATTTTAAAACCTATATATATATATATATATATATATATATATATATATATATATATATATATATAATGTTGTACAGAACATATTTTGCCAACGTTCTTTAATTAATTAGTTGTATATCTACGCGTATATTCCATGTCATTGCTCAGGAATCAAACAAATAAATATCATGAAATCTCAATATAGACTATGTGTCGCCTTGTGTAATTAACTTGGGTGTTCACAACATCTTACAGGAATAGAAGGATAATTAACTAGATATAAAACAAGAAAAAGAGGTTTAACCAACAACACTTTATAACAAATTATTATAAAATATTTGATAAATGCTGAACTCTTTTATTCTGTGTGTGCATACTCTGTGATATGCAGCATATGCGTATACTAAATATAAATGGTATTGAAATGGTATTATGTTTAATCGCTCAATAATTACAACGTCTTTCATATTGAACACTATGACAACGTACAAACACGTGCTTGTGATTACGTTATCAGTGAAAACAAGGTTGATATCACTTGGGTACTAGTGTTTCTATAAGGAACTTTAATCTAGTTATACTTGATTGTCAAGCGTAATTTTATAGGAACTTATGCTTTAAAATGTACCGACCACTTTCCTGTTTGTAACATAATTATGTGACGTTTCTGAATTTTTGAGATGAGGATTTGTTATATGTATTATTATTCATCGGACTACTGTTCTCGTCTTGAGTGTGATTTTCTCAAGGTTTTGATCGATATAACCTCCGACCTTCTTCAGGTGTATCTTGTCGAACTCGGGAATGTTTCTGTCGGACTCGGGAATTTGGTCCGAATTTTGAGCGGAAATTCCCGAGTTCGACAGAAACATTCCCGAGTTCGACAAGATACACCTGAAGAAGGTCGGAGGTTATATCGACCGAAACGTTTTGAAAATCACACTCAAGATGAGAACATTAGTCCGATGAATAATGATACAGATAATTATGTATTCTATATTGTATTTCCAAATTCTGCTGGCGCCCACTGTAGGAAGAAGTGCCAATGTGGCCAACTTAAGACTTGGCTCATGACAGTAAAAGGAGATATTGAGATCATGTCCTCTCCTGGTTTTTTGGTGTCGATCGCTGGAACAATTTATGGCTGAATTATGCCGTCGGTGATGGCTTTGACGCGAGATGCGGTTAACACTATCGTGCCGGCTCAACCCATCCCGCGTAAATGCCGCTCCATGTACAGGTAGAGTAGGCATTTCCAAGCTATATCAGAAGCTATGCGTGAAGCTAATTGCATTTGAGACTACTCTCTTCATTTGTAGCTGTAAGGTATAATGAAACTTCAAACACAGTTCTTAGTTTTTTATATTTTGTCATTAGTTAGTTTTATAGAAAGGTGCGCCAGTTGCAACATTCTCATTACGATATTAGACAAATCACAAACGAATTTTGAGATTATATGAAAATCAGTATTTATTTTGTTTTTGTTTTTACTTTTTATTATTTTTTATTGCTGTTATTTTTTACTCTTATAAACCACAAACACAAATATACGGCACAATCACGTTGCCACAGCAGTTCTCACCAGCTCACCGAAGTTAAGCAACGATCGGTCTGGCCAGTACCAGATATGTGACTTTTTACATAGGATTTACCACTTATCAAGGCGCAGAGGATGCTGGAGAATACGGGTTAAAGACTGTACAGTAGTCAATAGGAAATATTATAGGAATTGTTAGTAATGTAAATTTGGTAAAATGGATTACTTAAGAGGAATGGCTCATCAAGCACTTGTTTACGTTGGACTTGAAAACGACCATATTGTAGTCAGCAGAAAAACGGAAGACGTTTTCACAGATGTGCAGTTTTAAGAAAGAAGCTTTGTTTATGGAATTTACGTTTATATTTAGGCACGTATAAAGAGTGGGGGAAATCATTGATAGTGTTTTCAGCTAAACGAGTGTTTCTTGTGAAAGTTTGGCGAGGGGGAGACCATAGATTGGAGCTCAGAAGAGCACTTGCTATGAAAAAAATGATATTTGGGACGGCCAGGTTTTGTATGTACTGCGCCGAGTCGTATAAATTTCTAGCTTGATATCTGGGAGCGCTAACTTAAGAAGGGGAAATACACGCCCGAATCAAGACGGAAAGCAACGGGAAACTATCGTCTTTATTTGTCTTCCCGAGGACACCATGTGGGGAGCCGTGGTCGCCGATGCTCTTAAAAACAGCAGGGTCGCTGCGTGCATACATGAAACCACATACAAGGCGCATTACAACTTGGACTGTTTAGAATCATGTTTAGAGAGCACTATGAAAGCGTCACATTTTTTTTTACTCTAGAGTCATCATTAATCAAGGCCCAACACCAGTCGACGATAAATACGAGATAGAAAGGTTTGGAGTTTAATAGAAAATATTATCGGATTAAAAATTACACACCACGCATTCGACACGGCAACTTCACTCCATTCCTTTATCCTTGATTCGAGGGTAAATGTAGATAAGAATGAAAAGATAACGGAATATCAACGACATAAAAAGTAACTTGATTTTTAAGATCTTTATCATTCCAGTTATTATGAGGAGAACAAGACTGATGAAAAGGAATTTCCAAATCTACCTGATAAATATACTCGGTAAACCATGCACAAGAGATACAAACAATTGCACTTGAAGAGATAGTTAGAATCTTACAACAGATCAATTGGTTTAAACGTCTAAGATATTGACTGAATGTCTGGCATCTAGCAGAGGTCTTCATCACCAGCTTGAATAAAATGATAATAAATTTATAAAAATAAATAAAGAAACATATTAAGAATTATCTCCCTATGTTATATTGGAGAGGCCGACATAGTATATCTAATATTATTGCATAAGTGTTGACGTTCGTTATTCTCTTTCTTAGACTGTTCTTTTTTACTTCTGCTTTGCTTCTGACACACTTTTGAAGATATGCATTAAGATATGAGAATTGGATAGAAAAAAATAACTAAAAATATGAATCAGGAAATGCGTTCATTTATACACAAATAATAGACAAGAGTGAATTATGAATTTTCCATTTGTAGTTCTATCTTGATTTTGTTTACTTTTCCATTCAAAGTCAATAGGCATTAACAAATAAGTGCGGGCTAATAAATAACCTAAACCTTTCTATATGTATACTTATAACGGAAACTTTTGTAAGCATATTTATACTTTTCTTAATTAGAAGGGATTATCGCTTATCAAGGGGCAGATGCTACTCTAGGTTAAGGGTTAATAAGTGTTAGATAAACGGTGCGACAACGTTATATAATGACTAGTAACTTGTAGTGGAATCTAATTATATATGAGGGCGACTCAGTAAGAACTTATTTATATTAGACTTGAAAATGATCATTTGATAGTCTGTTGAGAATTAGCTCCACGGTATTATATTCCACAGACGGATAATTCTAAGAAGAAACTTCTGTTCATAGAATTTCTATTTAGTTTGGACAAGCGAGCGAAATTGTTGACGGTCGTTGTAGCTAAACAAGTAATTGTTGCTGAAAAGGGCATAGATTGAATCTCAGTCGAGTTGCAAGTACAAAAGCAACAATATAGACATAGACTCGCAACGTTTCTTCTATGAGAAAGAGGAAGAAGGGATGCGAAAGGGCATTTCCCATGAGATTTCGAAGAATGTTTTAAAATAAGGTCAAGAAAGAAATTAACCTTTTATTTGATAATTAATATTTTTGATAACTAAAGTTGGTAGATCATGTGCCCTTTTTAGGCACTACATTATAACTAGTAACATTCTGGCATCTTGCAATAAACGATGATCCAGAGAAGCCCAAACAACCAGTCTTCTTTGAGAACAAGAAAAGTATATCCTTTACGCTTCTAGCCCTTATAGAACAACGGCCAATTGATGAAATTGACAGCATAAATATATTGATACCATAGGATAAAAAAGGGACAATATTCCGATATATTAATCCATTAAGAGATTAAAGGGCGAGCCTAAGATATTGTAATCCATTTCGGACATTTTAAGTGCTATCTCTAAGTAAATCTTTAAGTATTTGATATGTATATTTATATTATACTTGCGAGAATTCATGGAAATTCCACGGTTCTTTTAACATCTATATATATAAATTACTGCTGATAATCATAATATTCTTTTTGTAATAATATGTTATTAAGAAAGAATTTGTTTCTTTTCAATTAAAATAATCTTTATACACAGCTAAATATACTTTAAACAAACAAAACGCATATGTGACTTCTTTATTTATTTAAAATTACAGAATGTTATTCTTTTTAAATAATATTTTTTTGTTCAAAAATTTTCCCCACTCTTTATCTGTGCCAAAACCAAAACGTAGAATCCATGAGCAGAGCTTCTCAGAAGTGCACGATTGTGGAACTCTGTTCCGTTTGCATGTTTCCCACCTGACTACAACCTGGGTGTCTTCAAGTCCAACATAAACAAATGCCTTATGAACCGATATGATAAGTAAGACAATTTATCAAATCTCCAATACTAACATACTGTACACGCAATTAGTCTTATCCCTGAGTGGCTTCCGGGCCCTGATAAGTGGTTGGGAGGTCACCACATATAAAGGCGTGGAGACCGCTTTAGTATAAGGGTTAAATTTTATGTACATGAAATGCAGATATGATCAGTTATGGTGGAACTTTTGTAGGTCTAGATTATTTAAAGTCAAATTAAATTTGAAGATGATCATCTCATTGCCGTAAAAATAATTACCCGTTAAAAATACACCAAATATATAAATGCTTGTTAAATCGCTTATAAAATTCTTTTTTCTTAACAATATACGATTTTATAATCTAATTATGAATCGTGTATTGTGGAGAATGTAACCTACTCTTCCTATCAAGAAAGTGAATTTTGTCCAGAATGACGGGTTCTTATATCAGGAGTTACCGCCGAGACACGTTTCTCATTTTCAGGACATTTTTACTCTTTTTCGCTAATAATTTTAGTAGGAGACATCTGCTCACATTACATTTAAACTTCATCAGTTTAGTAGAGTGAGGGAAGCAGGAACAGGGAAGCAATTTCCAAGTTTAGCAGTCCGAGAGAAGACACACTTAGAGTAGAAAGGTTTTTTTTTTTACATCTAGTGGTCTCGCCAGAGAAGACGTGGAATTTTACTGCTTGTCGAAAAAGCCAGGAATTTTAACGAAATCTACTATCTCAAACATAGCTGGAATGATGATATTGCTTAGTATTTTTCACAAGTTTTTCGTTTAATCAATGCAATATCCTTGAAAGTACTTCAGCGCGATAGCTCAAACATATAAACCACGCTAATAAGTACTTCTCCACCAATGTACTATTTATCAACGGGATATTGTGATTTACTTTTATTATTCTTACGAAATAGATTAAAATTTTTAAGTGTCTCGATTCTTAGATAGATTTGCATTTAAAATGTAACCTTATTTGAAAGAAAGTAATTAGTATTTATATATTATGAAAACGGACATTGAATCACTGGAATTGTATAACAAGCTACTTTGATATGTGCAGCTGTCATCCACGGCGCATGTAACTAGGGTCGACGAACGCTGTCGAGCGGGAAAACGTCTGGTATCACTTTATGGTTCATGGTATTTAGATATTTTTGATTATTTAGTCCCTTAATAAATATTTTAAATTGATTAATACAACACAGGTTGATATAACATATTTAGCTGGTTTAAAACTTGTAGGCCCTACTTATCCTGATATCATTATTGCATACACTACAGAAGATAGGTTTAGAATTCAACTTCTCCATCTTTTTGTCGGAGTCCTATCTATTTTAACGTTCACTCTTAACGTTCGTGTTATACTATTTTATAGTCTATCTATATATTTATACAGCGGTTTCCAAATTTTTTACATGACAGCACACTATTCGGCTTTTTACCACCTACCATCAAAAATCAATATTTTCTACTCATAAAAACTTTTTTAATTAAATAGTAATATTTAGATTAAAAGCAAAGTGAGAGTAAATAGTAAAGTGTCTTTGTTTTATTAGACAACGTTTGGTGCTACGCAACACAAATCGGAGAACGAATCTGTGTATATATATAACTCTAATGAAATCCAAGTTTCAAGTAATCTTCACTATGTAACTGGTAAACTTATGTTGTTTTAATGAAGTTATAAAACTAGTATTGTTATCATAATCAGTTTTTCTTTTTTTTAAAACTTGTCCCTAATTAAATATAAATTGAATTTAAAAGTGAACAAATACTTCAATCAAAGAAAACATTTTCTCACATTCAATCATGTTATATTTCCAATAAAGTTGTAAGACTTTCTCTTAAATTACACCATCTAAATATTAGATACACCTACAAATAATATGTTGCAGTTGCAAACAATAGTAATAATATAAAGCCTCTAACAATTTAAATATACGACTTATGTAGCATTTTTTCTCTTTTTATTGTTTAATCATCAATATCACACAAGTAATAACGTGTAAGTCAGTATTGATTAATATAAACCCCACTTATTACATTATGAAAACTTTTCCCATGTATAATAACATGTAATCTTCGTTTATAACCTGTTAACGGCACACCAGTAATCATTCTAATATACTCTGATGTGTCGCGATGGATAGGAATATATCTCATAAGTAGTTTCATTTTATTCCCGTTTATCTATTTATTTTTCTCCCAATTCTGTGCATTCTATATTAAATTAAGTGTTTTTATTTCAGATGACAAAATTAGGGACCACATCCGTAATGTGCAGGAGGTTAACTTCGCAGTGATTTAGTCCACAATAGATTGCTGTCTACATTGAACTCTGGAAAATCGATTTTCTAAAATTATATGCAAATAATATCTTCACTTGAAGTTTAAAATGCAAAAGTCAAGTATCAAGATTCCATTGTGCTCTAAGCAGAAACATTCATTTCTAACGCGCTCCTGACTTATCAAAGAACCAACTGTTGATTTTATTAAATTATTTTACAGAATCACTTTGATTAAAGTTAAACGCACAAAAATCAAGTATCATTGTTCAGTTGTGCTTTAAAAAGAAAAAGAAACATTCATTTCGAACGCGTTTTTGTCTTATAAAAGAATCTTCAGTTGACTCTATAGGTTGGGCTTTTCTGTATGTGCGGTGATAAAATTTTACAAACTCACTTGTGATGTTAATTGTATAGAAGTGTGGATTTTGATCACAATCAGACTTCCTTCTTTAATTTTTCCAATTATCGATTTTCGATAGTTATCCAACGCATGCCGATACAAAACCCAAGTAAGAACACTCCAAACAAATCAAGTGCCTTCGAGTGAATTAAAAAAATGACCCCGCCTTTAAAAAAAACATGGCTCGTTCGTTTGAATAAGAACAAAAAATTAAATATGAGTCAAATGTTGTTTCCTAATGTTTAAGATAACGATAGATAATGTGGAGCACATATATTACAAAGTCAATTTAAAGATAACACTGGCTATCAAATCAAGATGTGATCGAAGTAATCATATGAAGAGCTTATTTAGTATCATTTTCTATTAAATAATTATTTGCTAAGTGTATAACCCCTTCAAGCCTTAATGATGGAAATTGAGATCCATCCTTAAAACTAAGTTAGAGAAACAAGTTTAGAAATAATTAGTTAAATATATATATTGGTCTCTCCTCAAATAAAACGTTTGAAAGCTGACGTTTTTATGCATCAGTATATTCGTCTTAACTCTTTCGCATAACATGATCGAAGGTTGAGCACGAGTCTCCCGTGTCGTTTCCTGCCAACTGCATGCCAAATACGGGTCATCAATGAACCGAAACTCCTTGCAAGATTTATTTTACCGAGAAAAGAGAAAAACCCAAAACCGTATGCAATAAAACTATGACGGTGTAGACAAATTTATATGCAAAATAAATTGTTCACTATCTCCGGTGGTTACGGCGATGCTTTTTTTGTCAAAACTCCGCTACGTTGTGTTATGTATTTGCGATAAAGATTAGTCAGTGGCTTTCGAAAAACTTGCATTGCATATAATTACTTGATTATTTTTAAAAGAAAATCACGGAAACCAATAACTAAAGTAAAAATGTCAAAATCAGATAGCATGTCAAGTCTTATGACGATACTCATATATATTAGAATGTATAGTAGATTATGATTTATGACTAAAAACCAACATTTCATAAATAAAATGTTCATCTGAATTTATTCACACGGTGTGTCTTAATATTTGTATATTTGAAAATTCCATGTGTGATACACAATCAAAATCGGGGTTTTCTCTTAGAACTATGTTTGACCTGAGTATAATTGAATCCGTTTGAGTTGAACTTTAGTTCAGATAAAGTCAGCACAAAATTTACAAATAATTGGCACGGACCGTCACAAAACATACTTTAGAAGAACTTTGATGTGTTTCCTCGGTGTTTCAACTGCCAAAAATGACTGATTACCACTAGAGGATGTTAATCGTACAAACGGACTTCCTCTTATCCTAATACAACTCAGGTTAACTAGTTATAAATGGCTGACTAGGTGAATAGAAGAACCCCGGGTTAAAAGTTCCAGCGAACAGTTCCACTAACATGTCAATCTGATTTTCTTCGAACATTATTTATTTTGATGATTTCTTCTGAATTTTGTTGACGTTTCACTTTTGGTATTGTTTGCTGTCAAGTTGTGTGACAAGCCTCGTGCATCATATTCATAATGATACTGTCCTTTAAATAATATATCTCAACACCGTATCCTCATATAATAAAATATCTTTCGGGAAAAAAGAACAGATATTCATAGTATTTGGATGGTTTTACTTTTCTCATACTGAGTGTTATTTTCGCAACGTTTCGCTGGATGAAACCTCACATGTTCTTGAGATGTATCTTGTCGATTTCGTGAATTTTTCTGTCGAACTAAGGAATCTGCACAATATTTCGAATGAAACGTTTTATTTAATACACAGAGTTAAAATGCTATCGTTCCGTCAGCAATGACTAAGTACTAAATCCTAAGTAATCCGTAAAATTATTTTTGAGTATCGCCCGCACTAAGGATTGAAACTTAAACCTTCAATGGAACTTTCTTGATATGCACCGTTATTACAAAATATTGCTTTTGCTCGATGTTGTACGTAACGGACGATTCCTTTCTTTACATTATATGGATGGTGGGAGCTTAGGTACTGTCCAGTGAAAGTTGGCTTTTGCTATGCAGATGGCATAAACACCTGACCAGTGCGGGTTATCAGCACATCTAGGAATGATAATGTCTTATGTTCTTTTTCCATCGTGAACTGTATAGTTGGACAGATCGAGTTCACATGGTCTAGTAATGTTGGAACATCTTCCTTATGGGGCCAGAGTATGAATGTGTCATCTACATATCGCAACCATATTGTTGGCTTTAGTGGTGTTGATCCTAATGCCATTGCCTCAAAGTATTCCATGTATGCATTGGCCAGTACTGGGAACAAGAGCATGATACCCACGTGAAATAAATAAAGTGTTCGGCTTGAAATTCCGTCCTAATTCCCAGGTTCGGCAAAAAAATATTCCCGAGTTCGCCAAGATACACATGAAGACAGTCGGAGGTTACATCGACCGAAACGTAGTAAAAATCACACTTTTTGCACATAGGTATCACTACTTATCAAGGTCAAGACACCACTCGAGGATAAGGGTTAAGAGTGTATAGTAGTCAAGTGGACAATATAGTAATCGATAGTAATGGAAATTCGGTAAATATTGTTAACTTAAGTGGAACGGCTCATCAAGAACTTGTTTTAGTTGGACTTGAAGACAACCATATTGTAGTAAGCTGGAAAGGGAAATGGAGACAGTTTCACAGGCGTGCTGTTCTAAGAAAGAAGCTTTGTTCATGGAATCTACTTTTAGGTCAGATCAGGAGTAAAGGTCAAGCCCAGAAGCTTGTCAAAACATCAGGCCTCCCCAAAACGAGAGCCATTCGTTTCAATTGATGCCAGATGGAGATCAGAGCGTTGATGATGTAAAGATAAAGGCTTGGTTTCAAATGCATTAAAAGTAACAAGCCACCTCTTTCTCCACGAGAACAGTAGTCCCATTAATCCAAATAATACGAATAGTCGTTTTTTTATGTTTTTATTAAACTTATTGATAATACAATAAGATACAATATATATAATACAAATATTTAATATACTCTAATGTGCTCATTAATGTACAAGCTTGATGACATTCGAAAGTTTGCTGATTGTCCCGATTGCCAAAATAAGACCTCCACTTACTCGTATTTCTTGTGAAAGAATACCAATAAATCTTAAAATGAAACGCTTTAGACATACAGCATAACATAGATGAAATAAACTTATTTAAATATACTTAGCTGAAAATTCGATTCGACACATTTTATCATTTCTAAAATAATATTCACATTTGGGTCATGTCAACAATGCAAGCGAGGTTTTAATACGGCAATTTAATCAGTTCAATATAAAAGTATATTATTTTTTGTTAGATATTCCATTACGACTTGAGGATTGGACAGATATATTTAAAACAGTTACGGTTGAAACATATTTAAATTAAGATATTTTACGTTTTTTAATTGAAATAATTTCAAAAACTGAAATGAGTGATTGATGCATGAACAGCTATCGTTAACAACTTGGCACTATCAATGTTATATATGCAAACGATATTACCATCTATGGCAACACGGCAAAGATCAGCAATATGGAGGATCTTTCTGAATCTCTCTCCCCTGGCCGTAATGGGATTTAAAAAATGGGTAGTTACGTTTAATGCTTCTAAAACAACACTTCTGTCATTTCACCACGAACGCCCAAATACCAATTTATCCCTAGTTGAAATAAACAACTCTCGTCTTGGAGAAGCACTGGCGCTATTCTCTACAAGATTTAAATACAACCCATGATGAAGTACTGCTGCAAAGTCTGGGGAAAAGTTCATTAGAGTCTACTTTCTTGCCTTGATAAAGTCCAAAACCTTTTTCGAAATTTGGAGGGTGAGATTCTTTTCGCCTACCTTCTGGCTCTTTTTCATAGAATAGACATTGCAAGTCTATCTCTGCTCTATCGTTACTTTTATTATGGGTGCTTAACTTAACTCCAATCCATAAATAATCCTGAAAACCTTTGTAACAAATGCTCGTTTACCTACAACAAGTCTCAACAAGTTTTCTCACTCTCTAACTGTGACTAAAGCTAACCGTAAATTCCGTAAGCAAAGTTACTTTTCTAGAATTGTCCGTCTGTGAAACAAGATACTGGAGCTACTTCTCGGATGGCTTTAACGTGGTCATTTAAAGTCTAATGTAAATAAGTTTTTATTGAGGCATCCTCTTAAATTAAAAAAAGTCTCACTAATTACCTAACACTCGTATACCCTTATCCTTAAGTGGTCTTCTGACATTGATATCTAGAGACTTAAAAAAAATAATCTCAGTAAATCAGGTTTTTTCTTTATTGCCAGATGAATTCCCAATCACAATCTTTGCTGATCTCATTTTTTCTAAATGTGTGTGAAAGATGATGAAATACGTTGCAGTTGTATTAATGTAAACTATTATAGAAATATATAATTTTTATATTTTAAATATGCTACGTGTACTCTTAATTTATTATAAAAATATAGAAGCGTTCAGTTTCGGCTTTAGAAGTTACACTTTTCTAATTGGACGCTAAACATTAAAGATATCCCCCGGCCATAGTCCTCTTTCTCCCCTCTTTGCACACCACCAGTCTCTATTTGAGTAAAATAAACTCTATTTCTAGTTTAGATTATGTTAAGCATCTATATAAAAAGCAGATGCTAATACACGGTTCAAGGGAGTTTGTCAATAATTAAATTCTATTTTTGACTCGTTGAATTCAACACGAATTTGTAAATTAGTTTTGCTTTTGTGCTTTTATTAAACTGTGTTGTTTTATTTTTGTTTATTTTTCAGAGTAAAATAATCAAAGTGATTTTCTGTTCCTGCTTCAACGCAATCAAATCATCAACGATACTAGTTTGCACCCGAGGTCAAAAGAAGTGAAGAGTACTCTTACTTTCGTTTATGTTTTAACTGTAATGTAAAATTACTGTACCGACTACATTAGCATATTTTTAAGAGTGATCATTAATCTCGCAAAAAGACTGGGTTCAATCCTTGACAAAATCATATGAAAGACACAAAATATATACTTGATACCACTTTGTTATACACACCAAACCTCAAAGTAAAGTAATCTCGGGAAATATGTTCAACCCGTCCCCTACATCTTTGTGTACTAGCTATGTAGTATAATAGATCGTTTTTTTTTTTTTTTACTTCATCATAATTCTAATCGTACATCTAGTCATCTACAGCATAATCACACTGACACGTCCTTTCCTATGAGATAACCGATGTTAAGCAATGTTAAGCCTGGTCAGAACTAAAAATGAGTGAGCATTTGGGAATTACAAGTGTTCTATGTATTCTTCGCTTATTTCAGCATTGTTTCCAATCGTTCTGGACTCAAGCAGTGCCGATTCAGATGTGTGGTTGAGCATTCCCCAAAGCTTGCTTCACAATTATCCACGCAGCTACCCTTACAGAGGTATCTATTGTTTTCCGATACTGAATTGAAGCGATATATTTAATCATGTTTAACCTATTAAAAAAAAACTAATAGTATTAAATAAGAGAAACTGTGTTTGGACGTCTTTGACCAGAACTACGTTGAAACGTGGATAATTTTGAAGTGAGAAATTCTTTATTTACTTTCCTTTACATTTCACCTCAAAACTATGCGATATTATTCAGCCAAAAAGTGTCATATTCTAATTCGGTTATAGAAGTCGCCACTAGTATATTAGATTTAGATAAACTAATACATGTTTTTACTACAAACTTTAATACTAAAAACACATTTAAATGCTAAAAATATTTTTTTTTGGATTGAAATGAAAACGATTAAAATTTAACGGTTTAAAAAAGATCGAAGCATATTATTGCCGCATGAAATTATTAAACTTAAAAATAACCCGAAAGTTAGGTAGGCTAGCTAGTTTATTAAAAAAAATTAATAATAGTCACATCTCACAGTTTTCATGGATACAAATGTTTTCATTTCTTTCGACCGTTTATCAAAGATTTATTAATTACATTACACATATAGAGAGAGAGGAATTAGACAAACAGTAGCACACTGTCTTGATACAACAACAGGATGACACAAACATTTTATTTACTCTGATGGAACATGTTTTACTACCCGAAACTAATTGAAAGCATTTCGAGTTTTGCAAGAAATAAGACAAAAAATTTGAATGAGTTTTAAAACGTGGTTTATATATATATATATATATATATATATATATATATATATATATATATATATATATATATATATTATTATTATTATTATTATTATTATTATTATTATTTATTGGAGGGTAAATAGTTATATTTGGTTGCAACAAACAGCCATTTGTTTCAGTCAATGAGACTTCGTCAGGCGATCCTGAACCATTCGACGTCATAGAAAAAAAGATCAAAGACTGAGCTCTTCAAAAAAAAACTGTAAAAGTTGCAAGTTCTCTATAAAAGAAGGATAAAAATAAAGAAATAGCATTTCACACCTTTTTGGAAAATTGTTTAAAAATTACTACAGTTGGATTTATAGACAATATAAATTGGAAATAATTAAAGTGGGTCGTATTTTACCAAAACAGTCAATTGTGTTAATGTGTGGGTTGGTGGGGGAGTTAAACTAGTCTGTTTATAAGCTAATTTTTGCGTGTCGAAGCTAAGGGGTTTGCAAAGACTACGCTCGAACCCGTCACGCGCCACAGGAAAAAGAGGTGAAAAAAACTGTTTTACCAATGTGCCTTTACTTGTCCTTATTGTTTTGATAACATAATCAAGTTATATGTAACTTTTATTCCTTATCTTTCATTGCATTATATTGTTTGTTTTTATTATCTTGATTAGTTTTCCCCTGTTAAGAATATATATATATATATATATATTTAAATATGTATGAATAATATATATATATTTAAATATGTATGAATAAAAAACCAATACGAAAACATATAAATGTTTATATCTTCTCTGTATTTATTTCCTATGTATTAACGTGTAGGAATGCAAAAAGTCTACTGGAAAAAACAAGAATGTTTCTTTCAAAAGCACATATTTTCGACCGATCCTTCGATCTTCCTCAGTGTGAATAATAGAAAACATAAGTATACGAGCACGGTTAGCAGCAGGAGGGGCACAGATATAGCCATTAAGGTAAAGATCGCTTTGAATATGACCCTTCCAAAATGTTTGACTTGGAATAGTCAGTAACTTCTGTGGCCTCTATTCAAATCTAAGTCTTTCATAAAACTTTGAATTGGACACCCACGCATCCCACGAACATACTCGCATATGTGAACATACATGCATATACAATCGCGAACTACCACATAAGCTTCTTCACGTACCCACACATACACAGGATACGTACATGTATATATATATATATATATATATATATGATTTTTATATGATTTATTATATATATATATCATATATATATTATATGATTTATATATATTATATGATTTATTATATATATATATATATATATATATATATATATATATATATATATATATATCATATTCTCATAAACGCTATGAATTAATAAGAAAAAATATACAAACCGGAAACGGCAAGAATTTTATTTGACCCCCATTATTTGTGTCAGGAAACACATCAATTTCGTTTTAGATTTTATGGATTTGTATATTCCGCTCATTAGTATTTGTTTGATGATATTACTGGTTTAGTTATAATTACTTTTATGGTAAACAAAATACCATAAACGTATAAAATATTTTACTTTTCATATTTCTATATCAAACTACACGTTTGATAACTATTAATAAACCGACCCAGTTTTCCCAATGTTATTTTTTTATGTAACCTTACTTGCCAAATTATAAACAAAGATATTTTATTTTTCGAGTTGTGATTTAATCTTCTACGTTAACAAACGTCCCTATTAATCATACACTTCGGCAGGTGTATTCTTTCTAGTCAGCGTACATCCTCGACATAAGCTCGACAGTGACTTCGTTGCTGTAAAGTTACGGTTTGATTCTGGTCGATCGCAAAAAGCCCACCTTTCGAAAGTTTACTGATGAGTGGTTCTCTGTTTTATGCAGATCTAGATTGAGCTTTCACTTGAGACTATTGTTAATATATCTCCATTTGTCTTATGTAGACAAAGAATTAATAAATTGAAGATATTTCACAATTTAGGGAATTTTCATAATCGATGGGAAATGTCCCCTATTTTATCACTCCCTCTCTCTACCTCACGGAATACATAATTACGCACGTGTTTTTATTCGATGTTGTCTGGGTTTTTAATCGATACCATTGCATTTTTTTTATTGCTAATCGCCCGAGGTGCTTCTACCGAAGTATGCAGAGGAAGCTGCTAATTGCAGCTAACCTACTTGAAGAGGTAAATAAAGATAGACTCTAATTTGATAAATATTAAATTACTAGAACCCATGCTACCTAACAGATACGGCGATGAATTATTCGTACATTAAGTTTGTTGCAAGCTGACTTGAACCTCTATGTACATTAACCTTCTTTCCCACCTTAGCATCTTACATTATGATCAATATTCCGTTTTTTCTTTTTCGCGTCCACCAATCGTCGGTGTTATTCCTTTTCGTCTAACGAATTATGATCCAACTCAAATAAATATGTATCGGAGTTTCTAATTATGTGATGCGATCCATCTAATCCCATCTTCACGCTTGAATATTTGAGAATTTGTAGTGATTATCGTCTGAATAAGGACCACCACTAATTAATGTAGTTTTATATTTTTTGCATTGTTTCTTTCTACTAGAGGAAAAACGTTTCATGATAATGACTTCTAACCGACCATCAATCCTATGCTCATATTTTTAGTACGAATTAGTTAACAACGTATTTGTAACCCCATTTGCTTTTTGCTTTTAAATCTCACAAGTTAATGACACGCGTCTAAGCTATTAACACAAAATTAATGTTCGTAATAATATAAGTTAACTTACATCAGATTTAGATCTTGGTGGTATGCCAATGTCTTGTCTCAGTTGCACTATTCTTAGAGGGTGTTCACCTCGTTTAAATAGTAAAGTGAATAATCACATGTTACAATAAAATAATATGAACAGTTAAATTTCGTCTTTACTAATCATAGCCATAATACGAGAGTTTATCTGCGGAGTTATCCTAAGGCAAACCGTGGACATTTACCCGAATCTTGTCTGGTTTTACGCTGTGATTGGTATCGTTTTAAATATTTGCATGTTTTATTGATGAAATCGCTCGATCACAGAGCCAAAAATGATCAGTGCAACGTCACATTTTGTTTCATTTTACACCAATTGGGGTTCTTAGAAATATCAGGTCCTCTTCTTAGTAACACAGAGAACCAAGTCGTAAGATTTGACCTCTAATCGAGACACAGATATTAGTGAGTTTTTGTTAAACTCTTTTTACCTTTTAGATCATTACTAAAGAAATAAAGAACATTAATTTCCCTTTAAATAATGGACTGTGCTATAGTATATATTTGTTATGAGCTCTTCATCTTTCCGGATTTAAGGACAAGAATCCATATAGTTTGGCAAGGTATACAGCTTAGTGTTACAAGCATACACTACCTGATTTGGAAAAGGAGTGTAGGTTGCGAATAATATCTTATTTTGAATATTTAATAAGTGTTTAATTTAAATGGGGGAGCATCCTTATGCTAGTTTATCCAAACACCTGAGCAAAGTATTTTGACCCTCGAGGACAACATCTAGAAATCGTTTCTGAATCTCCGCGTAGTACCAATCATTTTTTTTTTTTTTTTTTTTTTTTTGCTCTTAATGTTTTCGGCTTGTTGTAGGTCTAGTTGTTCCGGGAGTTAGCTCTCAACAAAATAGTAAAATCTCATTCATATGTTTGCCTTGATTTTTCCATTTCATTTTTATGAAGCAGTATCATTATCTGGATATTAGCCAATATAGACTGTTATACTGTTAGCGCTTGTGTGCATCTGTCTGTGTGCATGCGTATCTTAGTTATGTCTATGCTTACACTTCGTCAATAAATTGCGTTTGGCATTAATATTGTTAAATGGTATTTAAAAGCAGTCACATTTAAATTATAAAATCAATGTCACAAAAGTTCAAATTATAAACCAATTGCAAAGTTCATAAAGCATAACGAAAATCCATTGCTATATCTCTACATAGAAATAAAACGTGCTTTCTCTCACAAGATAATTCTGTAAACTATTGAAAGTGTATAAATATAAATATAAAAATACATATTCATAGAACAACCTCACTTTTGAATCATTGACTGGTATTTTTATATCCCATTTACCTATATTCTCCTTTTCTATTTTATTAATCATTCTTTAAATACTATTGTCCCTCGTTTTTACTGCTCCTTGTTCTGTTTTTTTATCTTTACGACATTTTATAAGAATATTACTATTAAGCTCAAATCTTCTTCATATCCTTCTAATGTATCCACCAGTAGCAGTTTCCCCCCTCTCTACTTTTATCTCTAAGGAACTCCCGATTTAATGCCTTGACACTATCTTCCCCTTCGCCATTACATTTTTCTCCTCTCTGTCTTCTACTCTATACCGCTCTATTTCCTACCACTCTGTTCTATAAAGCTTTATTTCTTTATTTATTTTCCCCATCTTTTATTACTTCCTGATACATTTTAAAACTTTAATCCCTAACTTTACTTTTCTGGTTATTTCCCCTTACCTTATTTTAATATGAATTAACATCTATTCCTCTATGTCCTCACTAAAATTTATTTCCGCATTAATCCATCGCGATTTTTCATTTGCGATACCCACCTCCTTTACAACTTGTTCGAGAATATTGTATTCTTTCCACCTCACTTTATTTTCATACTAGATACACATAAGTTTGAATGTCATACATTTATCAGTTTTTACTTTATCAATATATTTTATGAATTTTAATTCTTCTTTTAGACGCGGTTTATTTCTAAACATCACCTTCCTCATTTTGTTACCAATGTATATATATATATATATGTATTATACTTCTTTCTGAATTTGCTTACTAATTTATTTATCCATTTATTTATCTTTTACCGTTTCCCCCCTATTTCAAACAATCTTTCTGTACACCAAGTAACTTGACATTTCATATTTTTGTCTTTTGCCCTTAACATCACTCCTCACCCTTACCCCCTTTCCTCTGTCTAACTCTACTTCTCTGCCCCGTTTAATTTTTTTTAAGTACGTATTAACAATTAGCATGATTGTAAAACTCTCCTCCCTCTTACTTTGTACCTCTTGAACCTTTTTCATCCAATGCTTTCTATTTCCACCCATTCGCTTTGTATGATTTGAATTGGTTATGGAAGGTTGGTTTGAAAATGTTGTCCTACTACATATCTAGTTATTTACTGTTTATCTCTTTTCTATTTGAACTCTATATTTATAAATAAGAATTCATATGCACCTCTACGTTTGTATTCCATGATTTGGATTTTATACCCGCTCTTCAATACAAGATTCGTGTACACAAGTTTTTCATCACTTTTCCAACCTCTGATATTTTTACAAAAGGATTATAAAGCATATATTACTGAACTTTTCTTGGATTTTCTAATCGCCACACTTATGAACTTTTGAATCTCACAGAGTATTTGCAACCAAATTTATTAGATATTACTGAATGTTTTTTTTTTTCATATTTCCTTTAAACTTTTATTTTCTTTCAAAAACCTTTTTTTCTCGACCGTTTTCAAAAATTTAGCTAATCAGCAAAAATAGATAGTTATCTATACTTACCTCTTGCTAATGTTTTCCCCCTCAGAGGAGAAGAGCCTATCTTTGAAACTTCATGGAATAAGGAATTTTTAACTTTTATTTCGTAATCCTTATTTTGAATAAAATATTGTAAATTTTATTCTACAATATCTTCGTATTTTCTACTTATATATATTCGTGTGTGTGTGTGTGTGTGTGTGTGTGTGCGTGTGTGTGCTTAGTTAATTTATCATGCTGTGTTTTTCATACAAATGTTTATGCAGGCAGAATTACTAAGCAGATTATTTATTTAGTCTGAAAAAAAACCATAAAAAATAGAGATGTTCTAGATTCGTTTATCGCGCAGAAAATAAATTGTATTAGTAATATTAACGGCACACAACTAAGAGATAAGTAAAAAAATTTAAAAGTAATAAAATTTTCTTGATTGTGATTTTTAATCTTATATTATTTGGAAGAAAGCATAAACTATGATATATAATACTCACTGTCTGTGTTTCTTTCCGTCTGTCTTCCCGTTTTTTCAAAGTGCATATCCCCAGAGAAGGATAAGCGCGATGGAGGTCTAATGATTTTTGTGTGTGTGTGTGTGTATGTGTGTGTGTGTGTGTGAATCGTTATTTTTTATAGGTAAAAATAACAGTTAAAGTTGGTAAAATTGAAAAAAAGAACATTGGCAGGTGTAAGTCGACTTAACGTGTTTTTGTACGCATGCGCAAATATGTTTCATTTATATGTAAAAGTCGGTTATTTTTAACTAATTCATACCCATCTGACGATAGCTCAAACGGTAACGCTGGCTTGCTATAGGGTTTGATTTCGATTATAACTGATAGCGCCCAAATCATATTTTTTCCTTTTGAAATCACTACTATATCATGGGTAAAATATAATATATAATAATAGAGAATTGACTTTTTAATAATAAATACGAAGTTTGCATGCATTAAAGTATCATAATTAAGCGTATTTTACGACCATCACGTAGTGATAAATAATAATTATAATCTAGGACAACATATCATCAGAAAATATAAATATACATTTCTAACGATATTCACTGCCTCCCTTCAGTGACTTCGTTCAGAATACATTGTAGTCCACATTGCACTGTAGAGTACCTAATTTTTATTTTATAAAATTATTTTTATATAATGGCTTTTATTAAATTTTAAGATGTAAATGTCAAGTATCATGGTACGCTTGTGCTCTAAGAACCTACTGTTTATTTTACACAGTGCGCCATTCTGCTTGTCCAGTGATACAACTTTTGAAATGGCTTTGTGATGTTAGGCTATAAATGGTGTTCACTTTGATCAAAATCGGGCTTATTTTTCCGATTATCGATTTTCAATACTTATCAGACGTATTTCGATACGAAGCTTGTATAAGAACACTCCCAGGAACATAAAGTCTATTTGTGTCAAATTTAATAAAAAAAATCGGTTCAGCTGTTTTGGACTCCATAAGGAATGAACTCACACACTGACACACTAATAAAATGCTATATATATATATATATATATATATATATATATATATATATATATATATATACATATATATGCATACATATATATACATATATATACATATATATACATATATAATATATATATACATATAATATATATATACATATAATATATATATACATATAATATATATAAAGAAGACATTTTGGTTCAATTATCTATTTGAATGCAATCACTTTTTTTTAATAAGCAATATTCCATGAATATTAGAGGATCGATTATTGAACAGAGTGTTATAAATTTCAATAATTCAAAACTTATTCGCCCGTGTAAATAATATGTATATTTAAAAGTTCACTGGCTAGATCCAGGCAGCCAAGCCATTGTCGAGTATATTAGTTGTAAAGTATATCACTTCTAATAAACACTATTTTCTATTCAATATGATCAAAGTAGTTTATAAAACTAGAATATTTTCCTTCCCTTTCACATAAGATTATATATCCACCATTCAAAAGAATTTCGTTATTCAAAAATTGTATTTGGCTTTGTTAAAAGCGTAACGTATTTACTAAATAAGGAAGGAAGAATTGGAATATTACATAAATTTAAGTGAATAGTGTACTGTAAGTTAGTCAACTCAAATCAAAGGAAATTTCATTTTTTTTAATTTTATTTTGACAGGGATGCGCTTGTGGGAAATGTTTTTCATGTATATTTATGCAAATAAATCTACATTCTTTTACTTATATATATATATATATATATATATATATATATATATATATATATATATATATATACCCGAGCATCGACAAAGGACAACAACATACCCAAAGCCGGTCTCGATGTACTGCATCTTATCAGTGACGTGCTCCAACATACAATACATCGAACCCCGCTTTGGGTCTGGCTTTGTCCGTTGTCGATGCAATTGCTCGATTCCATCTAATTCTGGGTTCTACCTTTATCATGAAAAAGTGTATGTGAACGGGTATTTATATATCTATCCATAATCTGCTCTTAATGTCTAATATATATATATATATATATATATATATCGGTATGTTTTCGTTATCATTATGCGACCTTTTGCTTCTCAATCACTTACCATTCAATTCATTTAACTACACATGAGGACGGGATCGTCTATAACATAAGAGGGCAATTCTGTCCCTCAACACGCTGTATAAACAAGCCAAAAATTAGATATAAGAATCCCCAATACATCTCATCTGCTATTTGTACACGCAATGATTTGAGAACTTGGAGAAATTTCAGGGGTGGGGGAGGTTACACGGAGGTCACCACTTATCAAGGCCCGGAAATCACTCGGAAATAAAGATTATTGCGTGTACAGTAATCAATGTGATAGTACCGTTGTAATCGTTAGTAATTGGAGATTTGATTAAGTGTCTTACGGTTTGTCAGGAATTTGTTTATGTTGGACTTGAAGACATCGAAGTTGTAGTCAGGTGGGAAACAAGCCGTCGGAAGAGTGTTCCACAGTCGTGCACTTCTAAGAAAGAAGCTCTGCTCATGGAATACGCTTGGATTTGGGCACAGATAAAGAGTAGGGAAAATTAATAACAGTGTTTTTTCGTGAAAGATTGGCGAGGAGGGACCAGAGATTGGAGCTCAGATGATCACTTGTGTGTAATAATGCCATTGAATCTCTAAGTATTTATTCTAGCAAATAGTTCGACTAGTTGTTCTCTGTGTTGAACAGGGCTGTGTTGAATTTTCTCTTAAGACAACTGTAGATATATATATATATATATATATATATATATATATATATATATATCTACTAGCTTATGTAGACAGCGTTGATGCATGAATTGAAGATATTTCACAATTTAGGGAATTTGCCTAATCGAGGGGCAATTTTCACTATTTCATCATCCTCTCTATATACATCACAGAATACATGATTACACATGTTGTTTTATTCGGTGTTGTCTGAGTTTTAATTGATATCGTTATTTGACTGAAACGGGACCAGACGGAAATGCAAGTAATAGAATGGCGCATTCTTTTTTCATTCAACTTTTGTCTTGTTTGATAAAATACCATGTTTCCTTCAAAACTAATCTTCATCATTTTGATCGTACCAAAAGTCTTTAAACAAAGGAAAACTGTCTATATTCCAAATTTCATAATGTTGACCGAGAAGTTGCAATTATCTTTTATTTTATCTTTTATTGTGCCATTTTTAATTTTGTCACTAAATTAAATGTTTATATTTAAAAAAAAATGTATTAGTACTTTGTTTTATACGAAACTAATTAAAAAAAATATTCGGTTATACCAATTGTTGATTTTATCTAAATTTTGTATCCATATATAATTTAGTTTTATTGCTACTTTGATTAAATTTATTATTACATTCTTTATTGACATTTTATTTTTTATGAATTAATAAATTGTAATACTTTTTAATGATATATTATTATTTTTCATTAATTCTAATATAAAATCTCAATTTGTAATATTTTATCGTAATTATTTAAAATACAGTTAAAGGTCCATAATCACTTTTATATTTAAATTAGTTTATCGAACCTAGTTATTTGAAAAGTATTTTTTATTATATTGATAAACAATATATTTATCTAGTTTTTTTTTGTTGTAATTTTGAATATGGTTCTCTATTAATAAATCCAAACTATTGTAAATAAAATTATTAAACTTATGTGGTTAGAGCTTTAAATTTCTGAAACCACCAAAAAAGTCACATTTTCCTAGAAATTCCACACCCTTCAAAATCCATCCCCTACTCTTTTCTGAACACTGCCCTGTAATCGGTTTCAATTCTAAAATCTACAGAAGGTATAACTGATTTCCGACCCAAAGAGATTTTACACAAACTTTTGGGCGCATCTGTTTGCCCATTTTACCTGGACATGCCTTGAACGATTGCTTACTGACTGAACCGACTTTTTTTGACAGGAGCAGTTTCCTTTCCTTCCTTCTTTTCTTCTCGTATTCCCCCCCCCATTCTGCCCTTACCATTTTACCAATTTTTTAATTAATTTGTTTATTTTATTGCTTTCTCCCCCTCCTTTCTTTTTCTCCTTTTCCCTTCTCCCCTTTTTCTTACTCCGGTCTCTTGGCTTTTAATATCCATATGTAATCACAAAAAACATATCTTTCCTTTTTATTTCTATTTTAACTTGAATCATCTGAAGATACCTGCCAGTATATATATAAACTCAGTGTATGTACGTGTTGTTTGTGTTATGCCTCTGTGTCCCTTAATAGAAAAAACGGTGACAGATCTTTTATAATATCGAAAAGTCTATTCTCAAATAAAATTTACTGTGGAAGAAAATGGAAATAAAACTGATTATTTAAGTGCACATCTAAGAGGATTATTAGGGCATAACCCTTAAATATTCAAATGTAAACTATTTTGATGAAATATATCCGTGGGCTTAGAACTAATTTAGCTGATGTTGAAGCATTTCTCCTAACAAATACCCCGGATATCTTAGCACTAAGCGAGACTAACCTACACTCCTCCATCCCTTCTAATTACTGTAACGTGCCTGGCTATCTCCCACTCTGCCGGCAGGACTCTGACAGACATATGCACGGACTTGGAGTCTACATTCGTAACACCCAACACCCTCCCCCTGACTAGAGAAACAAACCTAGAAACGGACGATCAAGCCTTTATGTGCTTTAGACTAAACATACAATATAACATTAGCTACTTTTATTTTCTCTACCGCTCTCCCTCGACCCAGGACTGCACTATAATAAACAAAGTCTCTGACAGCATAGACACTGCACTCTCCCTCGATACTAGCGCACAGGTACATGTATTTGGTGACTTTAATGTTCACCACAAAAACTGGCTTGGATTCTCTACTCACACAGATGCAGCGGACAGCTCAACACATAGTTTCGCTATATCTCACTCCCTATCACAAATGGTTACGTTTCCAACCCATTTCCCTGACCAGCAAGAACAACACGCATCACTTCTAGATCTGTTTCTGACTACAGTTCATGAGGATTGTATAACAAATGCTGCCAGCCCACTTGGGAACGGTGACCATGCAGTGATAATGGTAGAAATCGCCCTAAATTCTAGACCCAAAACTGAAGAGCCAGTGCTCAAAACAACGAGATATTATAAAAAGGCTGATTGGGGAGGCATAAGAGATCTTATCAGAGATGCCCCATGGGGAAATATTTTTTTCTCTTCCTGCTGAACAGTGCGCAAATGAGACCACTGACTGGTTCAAAACAGCAATTGAAGCACATGTTTCCATGCGGAAATTTTATAGCAAGCCCCACTCCCCCATGGTTTACTTCGACTTGCGCAACTGCCATCGCTCAAAGGCGGCACGCATACCGCAGATTTAACCGACATAAGTCCAGTTTAAACAAACAGAAGTATATAGAAGCTAGAAGTAACGTTAAGAAAGAAATAGCGACAGCTAAGAGAGAATTTACGGAAACCACTAAGAAACGCATCGAAGCACAGAAATTAGGAAATCGTTACTTCTGGAAACTCTACAACAGTGTAATGAGCAATCAACAATTCCCCCACTAACCAACAATCACGAGGTTGTTTGCTCAGCAACCGACAAGGCTAATATGCTTGCCAGGCGTTTTGCCTCGAACTCCACACTGGACCCTTCCAACCACCCCCTGCCTGACTTTCCTTTGCGGACAGACGCTACGCTAGACGATCCCACAAATCACCGCTGCTCAGGTACACGCTATCATAAAAAACCTTGACACTTCAAAAGTATGTGGACCTGATCTCATCCCAGCTGTGCTATTAAAAAAGTGCTCAGCCGAAGTAGCTCCAATTCTCTCCAAACTCTACAACAAATCCCTTAATGAATCATGCTTTCCGGGCTGTTGGAAACCTGCTTCTGTGGTACCAATATTCAAGAATTCTGGCGAAAGAACTGACCCATCAAATTATCGGCCCATTAGCCTCCTCCTACTTTTCGCCAAAATATTTGGGACCATAATTAACCATGCTCTAGTCTGGCACCTTACAGATGCTAAACTTTTGACTGACAAACAATATGGATTTAGACAAGCCCGTTCCACAGTAGACATACTCACTGTAATCTCTGAACGTATATACCATTCACTGGACAAAGCGGAGGAGGGCAGAGCGGTATATATCTAAGGCTTTTGACAGGGTATGGCATGAGGGTCTCCTCGGGAAAATTAAATCATACGGTAGAATACTTAACATAATTAAATCCTTCTTAGATAAGAGAAAAATCCAGGTTGTCCTCGACGGTCGTACATCTAAACAGTGTGATATAAATGCGGGAGTGCCTCAGGGGTCTATCCTTGGGCCTCTATTGTTCCTAATATTTATTAATGACCTCCCCGACAAAACTGCCTCTGAGATGGGTATATATGCTGATGACACCACACTCTATAACAGGCATGACAGGAAAACAAATGAACACATAACTAAAGAAATGGCAAAAACACTAGAGGATGACCTCCAATCTGTAGTGGAATGACGATATAAATGGATGGTCACATTCAATGCTGCCAAGACTAAACTGGTTTCCTTCAATAATTACAAGAAACCTTCTCTGCCACCAATAGCAATGGCCAGTGACTCCCTGTCTGAGAGTACATCTTTCAAACTGCTTGGCCTAATGTTCACAGGAAACATGAGTTGGAACAATTACATTGAAAACATTGCCAGGGCCGCTGCGAAAAAGGTAGTCTCTCTACCGTGCTAGAAAGATACTGACACCTGAAAGTATCCTGTTCCTCTATAAGGCCACTATTCGCCCATGTATGGAGTATTGTTGTCACATTTGGGCTGGTGCATCTGCTGCTAGTCTCTCGCTCCTAGACAAGGTTCAAAAGAGAGTCGCTAATCTGATAGGCCCTGAACTGGCATCTAAGCTTCAGCCTCTGTCCCATTGACTAAACGTTGCATCCCTCTGCCTTTTCTACAAGTATTTTAATGGTGAATGCTCTGACGAACTTCAGACACTTGTGCCCCCACGACGTAGACACCCTCGACAAACTCGACAGGCAGCTAAATCCCACCCCCACACAGTAGAGATCCCTAGATGTAAAAGATCTTTCTACTCCAGTAGTTTCTTCCCCAGAACCGCTAGACTCTGGAATTCCATTCCAGGTCCCTGCTTCCCTGACTGTACTGACATGCAGAAGTTCAAGTGTAACGTGAACCGACATATTGCTGCCCAAATCCCAACATAGTGCCCCAGCTGTTGCTGCCCCTGATAGTAGCCCCCTACACCAAAGTGGCAATGTGCCTTGTTTGGGGTGAAAATATAATTATATATATATATATATATATATATATATATATATATATATATATATATTATGTGTACACAATTCTTCAGTGGAAACAATAGTAGTGATCCCTAATCTCTACGTCACGATTGCAGTGCCACCTTTACGGGACTTATGCGTAAATCCGATTTTAATGAAATTTATACTACATGGATGGGCCACTTATTGATAAAGACTTTTAACACTTCAACTTCTTCTGTCTATATTAGAGGGCAAAACGAATGGAGGGGGCAGAAAAAGAGGGAAAATGATATTGTAAAGAACGATATCATATCATCAGCGTAATAAAAAATATACATAGTAGGAGTCATCATTCAATCCCGAACAACGTCAGGTTTTCCTGATAGGTAAACATTCACGTGCTATTTTTAATGATTATTTAAATTTATAATCCAGTAAACGGAAGTGCGTGTCCAGTAAAGCAATGTAACATCGCACGGACGGCTATATGCAAATATCGTCACAGCAAGGAAAAAAAGACTATCACGTGAGCGACTTTACAGCCGTAGCGAGAAGTCACGCGTGGCGGGGAATGAGGAAATAAATGTTATTGTTGCACGAAAAAGTGAGTTCGAGATATTCTTTTTCTTAAGTCTCCATTGCGACATCGACTGCTACAACGTGTTGGGTCTCGTGAGTAAACGTTACAGAATGTGTATCATTAAAACTATAGATTTGCTTTATCATTTTGATCATATGAGCGACATTCCAAAGGTAATGCCTCCTATTTATTCGCCCGAGAAAATCAGCGAGGATTGCAAATAGGACTGTTATGATGACTGAACTTATGCATTCATGACTCGCAATTTTCAATTTTTTGTTGCAGATATTGACAGTATAAGACTATAAGAAAGCTGTCCTGTCATAAACGAGCATCAGAAGCAGAGATGCGGCATTGGATTTTTCCATTCAGAAAAAATTGAACCGATCAACATTTACTGGCAATTTTTGAATGTTTAATAAAACCGATGCAGTTGATGTCAGCACAGTTAGGAGATGGGTTCGTCGAGTTCAGTGTGGCAATACAGATATAAGTGGCAAACGCTCTCTGGACTTTTACAATCGAGGCATCGTTCATCGCTTGCAAAAGTGCATTGAGAATGATGGTGACTAGGTAGAAAAATATATTCTGAAACAAAAAAGGTTGCTCGTTTTAATGCTATCACTTCAGTGTTCGCAGCTTTTCAACATTTTAGTATTTGAGTTAAAAATAGTATACCTTATTTTTTGAATAACCCCTGTATGCCAACGTAATACATAGAGCATAAAAATTTGATTATATTGTTATTCAGCCAAACACTACATTTAAAAGAGCGTGGAATAGCTGCGCTAATAAAAAGTAAATAAGAATAAATCGCCCGGGTTTAGGCAGTGTAATTACTTAAGTTTTATTTACTATGTAAGCCTTTGCGATAAAATATGGCGGGGAAGAATAGGTTAAATATTATAAAATCTTCGGTAGTATAATCTATATAAATAAAACAGTATATGGCATATATAGCTGATAAACTCTTAAATACTGGTCACATAACACTGAAATTAAGAGGAAATAGTAAGCATACACTAAAGGTTTATAACAAATAAAATATTTGTCTGGATGGATAGATGACGCATACAGAAGTATTAGGTTGGTGCAAAAATAATGGCGTTTCTGACGTGCAACTTCAAATAAAAAACGACATTGTTTTTGAACCAACCTAATATGTCGGCAATTTAAAATGCAAAATATTAATTTCAACTTTCGGGCATATGTCTATTACTTTTGCGCTGGCGTAAAATCATTCGTAGCTTGAAGTGAGTAAATTTTAACTTTTTCTTATCTATCTGTCGATAGGTCAAAAAATAGGGAACGCCCCTGGAGCGCTAAATGTTTTGGTTTTCGATCCTAGCTGATGGCACCCAAGTTATTCTTGTAATTTTGAAATTAGTACTATATATTAGATACAATATAATATCCAATAGGAAATTAGCTGTGTGATAATATAAATAGATACGAAATCTGAATGCGTTAAAATATATTTAATCATATTTTAGAACTGGGCAAATCCGGTCTAAATTCCCTAATACTTAAAGCAACAGAAACACAAAAGCCTTAATTTCTAAATGCTGTATTATAAAGTATAGCCTTCGTAAGGATCGAGAGCTGGACACGCTAAGTACGTGTGTTTCAAATCCATGATGTAGAATGTTAATTTTTTTCATTATTAAATGAACCTAAGTGTGTTACTTAGTAAGGTTTACTTACTTCAAACTGAATTTTTTTTTATGTGAAATATTTATTATAAAAAATAGATCATTATAAAAATAGAGTAGCTCGAAGTATTCTTTCTAAATGCATCGCTTACATTACATACTTAAAATATAAAGCTATTACTATGTCTAAAACTAATAGTTTTCATTTGAAAAAAAGAACGCGTGCGCAAACCGGAGATCGCGTTCTAATCGGAAATCAATGTTATTATTTCAACGGAAAAAGGTGAGTCGAGTTATCTCCCTTGCAACGGAATGTACAACATGTTGTTTTCCGACTGTCGCCAGGTTGAGGCGTGTGTAAACGTGTGTAACATTTTAATACTGTCTAGAGACTGTGTTCTGTCGCTCGAACACGTGACGTCATTTTTCTTTAATATAGTTCGAACCCTGCATTTGTAGCACGTTTAGTCTAGCAAGCTAAGCTTTGACCTCAGCTTCAATAAGGCCACCTGCAGCTTGGTATATTTTGGTTTGCCTCCAGATTATTCTTATATGTAGTAAGGTAACCCTTGCCAAAATTCGTACGACATGATTCTTCTCTACTGACGTAGGGTCTCAGTACATAATATACATAAGAAACTAATACAATAGAATTTCAAATTAATAAGACTAACTATTAACTTATTAGGAACCGTTTGAAAAATAGTTGAGCAAAATTAAGCATACAGATTGGTGTTCGCGAGTTTTTGTACGTTACTATATTATACAGTATTTAAAGACTGTTTGATTATTGATTTAAATAACAGTTACCCATTTTGGTAGAAATATAAGTGTGATAATAAACTGTCGTGTTTATTCATTTAAATACACATGAATGTGTGTGTGGGGTATAGGTGTACTCTTTTTTGTTTCTATTGATTGTCACATATACCTAGAGCTATACTATCGCAGATTTTCCGCACAATTACACAACCTTTTCTAATTAACTTTTTATGCTGTCATACATTAACTGTTCTTTTTTTTTCTCTGTGCAGCTTTCAACAAATACGTATCATTTGTTTTATTTTGTCAAGCAAATCTTGGTTTTATTTGCACATTGTTCATCACCATCAAAGAAACGTAATTATCCAAACGAACAGAAAAACAAACAAGAGTTGTCTTTGATTAAAGTAAGAAAAATAAAATTTAAAAAAATCTCTAACAGTGAGAAACTCCTCGAAATGTTAATAAAATTATCAACCTCTTAGCACGGCAGTTGGAGTTTAATTAATAAAAATATGAAAGAACAAATATTAAATTCTTAACGACATTCACGAAGAAAATCAATAATTGATTATTTGTCATATTAAGATAAAAAAAAATGCCATCTTGTTAGTAAATAATAGCCTAAAGCTACTGGTAATTAATTACCGTTGTGTAAAAGTAATCTTAATTTAGGTAAGATTTTAGATTAAGCCATTAGTACATATCTCACTATATTTCTCTCTCTCTCTCTCTCTCTCTCTCTCTCTCTCTCTCTCTCTCTTCACATACACACTTGCTGTTGTTGTTGTTGTTGTTGCCGTTTTCTTTTCTTTTAAGGCTTAGCTTTTTTGGTTTCTTTTTATTGGTTAAAGGTGGGTGCCATTCCGTACAACATGCCGATTGAAATAAAAGGACCGCTCGGCGTATCGAAAATATATTCAGAAAAATCGGAAAAAAGAATAAATCTGTCGTCTTCATTCAGATGTGCTTGAATAATTAATTGCTGCCAAAATGTACACACACACACAGATATATAGATATGTATATATATATATATATATATATATATATATATATATATATATATATATACCTGTAAACATTGCGTACATTTTAATATAACATAACCATAGTTTTACATGTTTTGCGATCATCAGAAGAGTTAATGCACAAGGTTTAGATCAAATCCAATATCACATGATTCGAGCTATGCTTGCATCGCAGAAAAATAATCAAGCTCTCTATATAAGTGCAAACAACTTAATGTACGGAAGTTACCGGATGCTAACCATGAATTGGTGAACGGGTTTGTGTTTGCTTAAAACTAAGTAATAAATAATCTTACTATTAATAATTGAACGATAATCATCGATGGGTTGTTTCAATTTTAAATCTATTTTTTTTTCATTTATTACGTTCGCGGACTCACTGATTTTGTTTACTATAGGTGCTACAAAATTGTCTGAAACCTATGGTGAAGATTTTTGCATTCCCTATATCATGAAGCATTTTTTACTGGCATTTTTTTTCTGATTATATATAAATCTCCATTTATAATAATTTATGCATAATATTCCATAAATTTTAAACAGTTTCCTACTTTTAGCTTGAAGCTAACAAAAAGATCATGGGCACGGCTGTATACAAAATAAAACATGGTACTTTGTTATATTTTTGTTAGTTTCGTATTCTATCAATCATGAAGATTTAGTCTTATTAAATATAATATTTTTAGAAAAATACCCTATAAATTTTAAACAGCTTTCTACATTTAGTTTTGAAACTAAAATTCGAAATCACGGCTATAAATTAAACCTGGAAAATTAAATACCAAAACATCTTTGTGGGACTAAAAGTACTCAGTCCTTGCTAGCATCACAGTTATATCTTGAATAAGTAGGTTGTTTTTAAACCATATGATTATAACATTTTAAATTCATTTTCACTATCTTTCATCCCCTTTCTCCAAAAGAAAAACAACTTGAAAACAGTTTGTTTTTTTCTGATGAGAATATAAACTATCTCTGATGAGTTGTTTGATTTTTGTACGCGATTCAACGAAACACGTGTAAGCCAAAATAAAATCTTATGAAACTGAAAATATAAATATATTATTTTTAAAATGTAGTTTACATTTCAAAAATAATATATTTATATTTTTAATTTCATAAGATTTTATGTTGGCTTACATATACTCACACACACAGACACACACACATACACACACACACACACACACACACACACACACACACACACACATATATATATATATATATTAATTCTCATTTCATGCTTTTAGAATATGCAATATTTTAATTTAAGTTATACCTTAGAATTGTTTTTTTGGTAATAATATATGATAATATGTGTTTACTTTTTGCTACCGGAAACGGGTGTAATGTAAACTATATCCAACTAATGTAATTTTGAATTTTTACTGAAAAATCTGAGATAACGACAAAAAGTAGCTTGATCATGTTAAAATGCATAAAAAAACAAATGCAAACCACAACAAATGCTTGTCGTTATACTTATATAAGACTAGCATGACAATCTGACGTTACCCGGGATCGATTAGTATCAAGGAATGTTTCACACATCCTATTCTTTTTACTATCATCGAATCGGCGAAATTGTTTATTTTTCAATCAAATCGATTGATTGCCAGTCGTAGTCAAGGACCTACCACGATGTAGTGGAAGGAAGCTTTGCATACCTCCCCGTAGTTTACAATACAGTATAGTCTACATTACACTGTAGAGAAACTTTTGATTATATAAATTATTTTTATATAATGGCTTGAATTAAAGTTTAAAAATACAAAACTATCATGGTGCATGTGTGCTTTACACGGAAACATTAATTTAAACCGAATTTCTGTTTCATCAAAGAAATAAGTGTTAATATTATACGCTGGACCCTTCTACTTCAGCGATGATTAGACATCTAAAATGCAATTGTGATGTTAGGCTATATAAGGGCGATAAGTCTGGTCCTAATTTGTCAGTTTCTTCTTCAATCGAATTTTTCCACTATTTATCGGAAGCATTTCGATACAAAAGCTGTTTAAGAACATTCCCAGATACATATATTACATTTGCGTGAAAATGAAAACAATCGGCCTATACCTTTCGGAGTACTCACAAGTTTTTTTTTTTTTTTGTATATATGTATACACAGGAAACTTTGTACACGGTAGAGTTAAAAGCAAAGTGTTTTTATATATAAGTAAATATCTTTCGATCAGACCACTCATCCTTTAAAGGCGCGAATAAGAGATTGCCTTGTAACAAAAAGAATGGCAAACCATCGAATTGAAGTCGCAATAATGCAAATTATTCGAATACGGACTGAGAGCGAGTTTCTTTCCTTTGCACTCTTGAAGTCAAGTGGTGGCTGAATGTGCTTGAATAATTCTAAGATGAGGATTAAACGTGAACTCTCACTATAGATTGACCCCCAAATCAGCAAAACTTTCTATTGCATTAAATTCTTTCCTCGAATATTTTGCCACTGGATTTTTTTTATCTGTTTCTTCTTTCCCTGCCGGTCCTGGATATGACCTTAAACTATATCCAGTGGTGAGGCCCCAGCTTGCGGGCTTTGGGGAGTGTAGAGCCACCCTTTAATTGGCATTGCTCCCAGGTCCACTCTGACTTTAAGTGGTAGTACCTGTTAGGGTCCAAACGATGGGTTAAATAGAAACTGACTTGAAAACAACAAATATATTTTATTAAAAAATGTTTCTTCAAAATAACTGGATTCGGCATTAAATAACCTGAAAAGGGTTGATATGCCGTAAAACAAAAACAACCAACCAACCAACTTTCCCTGACTGGACTAACACGTTAAATTGTAACTGTAGTTTGAACAAATCACTTGAAATCTGAAGTTATGATGCCTGTTATAATCACATTTAGGGTGACTAGTTACCTGTTGCCTGAGATATGTGTCTAGTCCTGAATAGACAGAAAAAAAATCAGCCTCTAAAGCTTTGCCCTCTCCATTTAAGAATGGGTTAACTTATTGATAATCGTTTGTGTCGCTCCTACAATCCAACGGGGCTGCCCAGACATTTTAGCAGGCCAGATTGCTTTTCTTCCATGCGTTGTGTTTTCATGTCCTAAATTCCGATACTTGTGTCGCATCATCCTACTAGAGAAAGAAGATAACATTTTTGTTTTCTCTGTTACAGTTGTGAACTCTTAAAAGAGAGATGTCCCGTGTTTTATTTTATTTTGTCTCGACGTCTGTTTTAAGTAGAAAGTTTCCTGCGTAGAAATATTTCATAAGCTTTGCATAATATAAGAGGTTCCAATTTGAAAGGGTTAACCACAAATTATTTTAAAAGGGGTAATATAATGCATCATTGAATATTAAATGAAGTTGGAAAACACAGGGACACTTTTATTTAAGTTCACTTTATTTGTTATAAATAAATCAATACTTTGTACGCATAATAATTCTTTAAATAATGTGTTCATCAAATTATAGGTGCATCAATAAACATTTCTCTCATCATAATTTATCAACGTAGCACGATAGATACGAACACCAACTTTGATATATATCGAACCGCGTCAAGCCATTTTCATAAGTAAACAGTCTAATCTGTTGGCGAAGCTGAAAATTTTAGAAGATATATTCTTGCTTGTAGGAAATCTGCGTGCAAACGAGTTCAAACAATTCACGTAAATCAAAAAATAAAATCAGATATTATTTTTCGATAAGTGAATTTAATTGCCATCATTAGTTCCTTCATTAACGGCTTTAATGCATCGTACGAGTTTTTTTTTTTTTTTTTTTTTTTTATTACATTTTCACCCCAAACAAGGCATATTGTCCCTTTGTTGTAGGAGGCTACTCTCAGGGACATAGGCATCAGGGGTACTGTATAGGGTTTGGGTAGCAATATGTCGGTTCACGTTGCACTTGAGCTTCCGCATGTCAGTGCAGTTGGGGAAGCAGGGACCCGGCAGGGAATTCCAAAGTCTAGCTGTCCTGGGGAAGAAACTACTGGAGTAGAAGTCTCTCTTACATCTATGGATCTCTACTGTGAAGGGGTGGGATTTAGCTGCTTGTCGGGTTTGTCGCGGGTATTTACGTCGATGGGGCACAAGTGCTTGCAGTTCGTCAGAGCATTCACCGTTAAAGTACTTATAGAAAAGGCAGAGAGGCGCAACATTTCGTCGATGGGACAGGGGCTGAAGTTTAGATGCCAGTTCAGGACCTATCAGATTGGCGACTCTCTTCTGAACCTTGTCTAGGAGCGAGAGATTAGTGGTAGATGCACCGGCTCAACATGACAACAATACTCCATACATGGGCGAATGGTGGCCTTATAGAGGTATAGGATACTTTCGGGCATTAGTATCTTTCTAGCACGGTAGAGAAAGCCTACCTTCTTCGCAGCGGTCCTGGCGATACACTCGATGTAATTGTTCCAACTCATGTTTCCTGAGAGCGTCAGGCCGAGGACTTTAAAGGATGTACTTTTAGATAAAGAGTCATTGGCCATTGCTATTGGTGATAGAGAAGGTTTATTGTAATTATTGAAGGAAACTAGTTTAGTCTTAGCAGCATTAAATGTGACCAATCCTTTATGTCCCCATTCCACTACAGATTGGAGGTCATCCTCTAGTGTTTCTGCCATTTCTTTAGATATGTGTTCATTTGTTTTCCTGCCGTGTCTGTTATAAAGTGTGGTGTCGTCAGCATATATACCCATCTCACAGGCAATTTTGTCAGCGAGGTAATTTATGAATATTTGGAATAACAGATGTGTCAGGATAGACCCTGAGGCACTCCCACATTTATATCATATTGTTTGGATGTACGACCGTCGAGGGCAACCTGGATTTTCTCTTATCTAAGAAGGATTTAATTATGTCATGTATTCTTCCAGTGATACCATATGGTCTGATTTTCCTGAGAAGACCTTCATGCCATACCCTGTCAAAAACCTTAGATATCTCTAGAGCTACCGCTCTACCCTCGCCACCTTGTCCAGTGACTGGTATATACGTTCTGAGATTACAGTTAGAATGTCTGCTGTTGAACTGGCTTGTCTAAATCCGTATTGTTGGTCAGTCAGAACTTTAGCATCTGTAAGGTGATTGACTAGAGCTTGGTTAATTATTGTCTCAAATATTTTGGTGAAAAAGTGGGAGGAGCTTATATCGGGCGATAATTTACTGGGTCAGTTCTTTCGCCAGAATTCTTGAAAACCGATACTACAGAAGCAGTTTTCCAGCAGGTAGGAAAGCAAGATTCATTAAGGCATTTGTTGTAAAGTTTGGAGAAAACACGGCGGAGCACTTTTTTAACAGTACAGCCGGGATAAGATCATGTCCACATGCTTTTGCAGTGTCAAGATTTCTTATGATAGCATGCACCTGAGAAGGGGTCATTTTCAGATCGTCTAGTGTGGCGTCTGTCCGCAAAAGAAAGTCTGGGAGGGTGTGGTTGGCAGGGTCCAGTGTGGAGTTTGAGGCAAACCAACTGGCAAGCATGTTAGCGTTCTCAGTTGCAGAGACAACAACCTCATGATTGTTGGATAGTGGGGGGATCGTTGATTGCCCATTATTTACAACACTGTTGTAGATTTTCCAGAAGTCACGGGTTTCTAATTTCTGTGCTTTGATGCGGTTTTTGGTGGTTTCCGTAAATTCTCTCTTAGCTGTCGCTATTTCTTTCTTACAGTTACTTCTGGCTTCTATATACTTCTGCCTGTTTGAACTGGACTTATGTCGGTTAAATCTGCGGCACGCATGCTGCCTTTGCACGATGGCGTCTGTACAAGTAGAAGTAAACCATTGGAGAGAGTGGAGCTTGCTATAAAATTTCCGTGTGGGAACATGTGCTTCAATTACTGTTTTGAACCATTGGGTGGTCTCATTTGCGCACTGTTCAGCAGGAAGTGAAAAGATATTTTGCCATGGGGCGTCCCTGATGAGATCCCTGATGGCTTCCCAGTCAGCCTTTTTATAATATCTCGTTGTTTTGAGCAGTGGCTCTTCAGTTTTGGCTCTAAAGTTTATGGCTATTTCAACTATTACCACTGCATGGTCGGCGTTCCCAAGTGGGCTGTGGGCATTAGTTACACAGTCATCGGGAACTGAGCTCAGAAACACAGATACAGAAGTGATGCGTGTTGTTCTTGCTGGTCTGGGAAACGGGTTGGAAACGTAACCATCTGTGATAGGGAATGAGATATAGGTAAGTTATATGTAGGCATACCAGCTGCGTCTGTGTTAGTAGAAAATCCAAGCCAGTTGCTGTGGTGGACATTGAAGTCAGTGGAGAAAGAATTGTTTCATGTTCTATTCTTAACCTTATATTCAAAACCTACCGCACTAAAGCGGCATTCACGTTAAACAATTTAAATGAAGTTTCATGAAAGCATGGAGTTAACAAGCGCGACCTTGTCGCATGCATATCCCGTCATGAGAAATGACGATTTGTACACCATTGTTCAGAATTTTAACATAAATCTCACAGACTCTAAAGTATTTATCATATAAATATAAAATATAAATAAAATGGTCAGATTGACTTATCAATTTTTCAATATACATTTGCTTCATTACATTGTAGATTTAATTGTACTATTAATTGTATAAACTATTTACCCAAGAATAGCCTGAATGCTTATACGTGTTTAAATTAATGTACACATAGCGATTTTTGGAAGATGAATTTACGTGAATACGTCGAAGGAAATCCCACATGATCACGGTAGAGGTCCCCAAAATTCAGAAATTTTCTACTATAAAAACTGCTTTCTTGTTAATCTCTTACCTTTGGAATTCCCTGTCTGCTTTCTGTTTCAACGCAATATTATGAAAATAAGCAAATATTTTATTTGTTTGAAATTTATAATTTAATTATATTTCGCAGACAATCTACATCCTCTCTATTTTGTACATATTTTATCTTTTTTTCTTCTCCTTTCTTGCCATGTTGTAAAACTGGAAAAACAAATCAGTTAGTAAAGATCCGCGCATTGTCTTTCATCGGTTGTATTTTGAAAGGAATATATTTAAACTAGCAGTACCCTATAACCGGCGTTGCCCAGTGAGAGCATGCCCCCATCTCGAAAAAATTAAAGTACGATAGTAGTTGTTGTTATTATTGTTGTTGCTGCTGCTGCTGTTGCTCAACCCCCTAACATTCTCATGTAACAAACGGCTTTTGGAATAGACACCCCCCAACTCTTTATGGTAAGAACGGCTATCGAAATGTCACGACGGTTGGAGAGAGGTGATGTAGTAAGGCTAATGAGCAATCCCCAGCAGTAAAAAAAAAATAATTAAAATATAGCAGGGACGGGGGAAAAGAAAAAAATAGAGGGGTGGAGAGAGGTAAAAAAAATCAATTTAGCTGTTGAAGCTGTGATAATGTTTACTGATTACTTATCAACCTCCGCGACTAAAAATAGTTCGTCTCAAAATCTTATTAAGAAGCAAAAATTTATATAAAAAGAAAACATGAAATCCTATCCATACGGAAATAAAACGAAATTCTTTCGTGTATTTATCAATTTTTTTATTAATTACTACAGTACTTGGTTTCAATTATTTCACTCATACTCAAAATAAAAAAAAAACACCCTCAAAATAAATAAAGGTTTATCGTTTAATTCCGATACTAAAAAATAAATAAAAAGGAAAAAAAACAATAAAATAGTTTGAATTCTATAATAAAAATAACTGAGAAAAATTCAGAAAAAAACACGAAATGTGATGAAGCAAAACGTGTGCAACCAATATATATATATATATATATATATATATATATATATAGTCATCCACATAGAGTACTGTTTCGCTGTTTCACAGCTCATCAGTGCGGCTAGACAGGCAACTACCTCAAGCCAGGATTGAAACCCGACCGTTTGTACGGCAGTCAAGGCTCCTAACCATTACGCTATTGGCGGCTGCTTGAACGAGTAGTGAGTTTAACGATGTTTTGATATCGTCCGAAATACCTCCGCTCGATTTGTTTACACAAAGAGCGTTGCTTATATGCTAATGGTAATTCGTGTTTCACTTCTCAATATGCTCAACTCAAGGTAAGGAGCACTATAGTCATCCACATACAGTACTGTTTCGCTGTTTCACAGCTCATCAGTGCGGCTAGACAGGCAACTACCTCAAGCCAGGATTGAAACCCGACCGTTTGTACGGCAGTCAAGGCTCCTAACCATATATATATATATATATATATATACATCATTTTATTCGAATAATATATATTACAAACTTACGCGTACTTATTATCATCAATATTCACACTGAGGATGATCGAAGTATCGGTCGAAAATATGTGCTTTTGAAGAAATAATTCTTATTTTTTCTTCAAAAGACTTTTTTTATTCCTACATATCAACGCACAGAAAATAAATAAATACGGAAAATATATAAACATTTATATATTTTTCGTATTGATTTTTTATTCACACACACACACACACATATATATATATATATATATATATATATACATATATATATAGTGAAAAAGTGAGTATATATTCTGTGTCACTTACGTATTTAAAGTACTTTATTTTTATTGTAGAATGTACATATATACACACACACACACACACACACACACACACACACACACATATATATATATATATATATATATATATATATATATACTATCCCTACCGTCAGTTAACTACCACCTCTTTTCCCCAAAAATGTACTTTAGTTTGGCATCGACTGACACTACATCAGATAGTCCAGAAGGGTGAAAGAGGATGGGAGGATCGAGAGAAAAGAAAGCACTAAACAAATTTATGGGTACAAAATGAGGGGTAAAACATTGGAGAATCTTATTGTCACCCAAATTCAAGTGAAGAACAATCGTCATTGTCAGCGAGAAGTCAACGGCAAGCGGATGTTGCGATAACGCAAAACTATTTGCAAAGTTTATCGAAGTAGCTGGAGAGTACTGGAAATCTGAGGAGATTAGTTGTCACACAGACTTCAGGGAACACCACCGGTTATTATCAGTGGGTGATCTGTCATGACTTATGAGAAAACTTCTAATAATAATAATAATAATAATAATAATAATAATAATAATAATAATAATAATAATAATAATAATGATTTATCCATTCTATTTAACATTCGCTGACATTTCGAATAATATGATTTTAAACCTTATGAAGCAAAACGTGTGCAACCAATTTAAACATTAGTGTCGTTCACCATCATTTAGATGCAAATGTGACAAACAAATTAATAAGATCATTTCAGATTCTGATCAGGTTAGTGTTAAACCGAGATGAGCTGGTGGCATGGTCCATAATAAAGAGAAAGCAGTCTTTCTCAATTAGACAATTATATCAAATTAAGACGGTTCCCCGCTGCTGTGGTTGTATTCATAGTTATAAAAAAGAAGCGCGAAAGATGATCAACTAATGCGTTGCCGGGCATTTTTTGTAAGTCTTGATCGATTGGGCAAAAATATTGATTAGCGACCAAGTGGTAAAATAACATTTTATGTAATAAAGAGCAAAATGGTGTGTTCATTTTCTATAATATATCAACACAGACTGAGTTCATGTTTATTCAGGAGAAATTGTTTTGCACAAAGTTAGTTTTATGACACTAGATTTCCGTAGCAGAAGCTTCAAGTATTCTATCTTCTAAAGTAGAAAAAATATTTGTATAACTACGCCATCGTTTGCTATAATTAATAACTGTTATTTTTCCCTCCCAGTGAGTGACTCATCTGTCCCTTTCAACTATCATACTTCACATTAAATTATCTCTTAAAAACTATTCTAAGCTTCCTTTTAACTTACTTATCCCGTCTTTGTCTCTCTGTCTATGTATGTATTTTAAAGTGAAGACTTCGCTGATTCGGAAACGCTGCGTGGCGCAATACAGAAGAGTTTATTTCACAAAGTAATAGCCCCAGAAGCATTCCAAGATTTGTGAAGACACCGGAGAGCTACCTGAAGACGTGGCTTGACATTATCAAGCTGATGTCGAACTTACCTCTGGTACATGGGTCTACGGTGGTAGCCGCTGATCTACGAGATTGGTTGCTCAATTGTGGTCGCTAGGACTGTCCTGCGTGGTCTGCGTTTATCCGGAACACTGGAAGATTTGGCTCAACCCATCCAGGTGAATACCCCCAACTCGTCAATTATCTCTGTATCTGGTTTTTCTCCGCTATTAAATATATACATTAATGTTGTTTCTTTATTAACTTCATATCATAAACACATGATATGTCGGTGGTTATAACTGTTATTCATACAGTATTATCTTGTGAGATCCAGATATAAGAATGCTGTGTCGTACTGATAGTAAAATAAACAGAATATTACATCCAAGTGACGACAAGACAGAGATGCGACATGTATAGGCGGAATAATAATCGATGGCTACAGCCACATAATAATGCCACGTGTATAATCAGTAGAATCATATCAGAAGCTATAAAAAAAATAAAGAGGGCACCTGCATAAAACAGCAAGAAATACATATTTACTAAATAAATAATACACAACTTGGAGACGTGATTAAGTAAATAAAAAAAGAGATATGCTGGAAAGAATGAGGTTATATTCAGTGGCCTGAGAAACATGCTAGTACGCATGTTCAGAAATATTATTTAACGTATTTGATTTTTGATCTTAACAAAAGCTATTGGTTAGAGAGTAATTGAAGTTTAGTTCTCGTTAATTTTTATAAACCTACTCTACTGTTCTATTTTTATTATTTGAGTGGCGACAAATATTTAAAATATAACTAGTTTTCGTCGCATTTTGTCGTATAAGAGCAATATACATTTCGGAGACATATATGTATACACCCATACATGCGCACAAAAGTATATATATGTATGTTTAATATGAAAACTAGTGGCTACACATATGCAAATATGTTTCAGTGGCCACCCTGCTAGGGAAAATCACATCATCAGGCCAAGAATATCTCCGAAAATATCAGTCAAACACATTACCTTTTTATATTAAAACCAGTCTATAGATTATATTATTGCCTATAGATTAAATCCACACCAAAGACCATAACCATTGCTTGAATTTTCGTTGAGCTGTGCACTCAAACGTTGAACCGTCCAGATTTGCATTTTGAGGATATTGGCAATGGTCCTGTTATCATAACTTGGATTGGAAGACAGGATCAGTTGTGCATAAGTTGTTCAGCGATGCCTCTCCGTCTCGCTCATTAAACATTGTGTCACTTTCAGACATGATAGACGACTTCTATCGCTCTTGGGAGTTGTAGACAACTGTCTAACAAGTAAATGGTCTGCAACAAAAATAGAACACTGGTTTTCATCAAATAGAAATGGAATCGCTTTTTCTAGAGCAACAATTTTATAGTTTCACACTGTAAACATCTCTGAGAAACTGAATCTGCAAGTTAATTTGTAATTAATATCCTCTAATGTCTTAAGCCCTGGGTTCCATTTTTTTTTGTTTCAGCAATATCGATTGAAGAAGAAACTAATTTATTGTGTCAGCTGAATTTTTTTTAGAAAAGTATTTATGCATTTGAACAAAAAATTGAATTATTTCATTATTTCTCATTTAACAATAAATTACCCCATATTTCACTTTTTCTACTATTATATAAAATGAACTTTGTGTGTGTGTGAAAGACAGAGGGAGAGAGAGAGAGAGAGAGAGAGAGAGAGAGAGTTCTTTATGGACTCCAAAACGGCAAAGCTGATTTTAAAAATTTCACATGAATGTACTTGATGTGCCTGGGAGTGTTCCTACATAGGTTTTGTATTGGAATGCGTCCGATAAGTATCCAAAATCAATAATCGAAACAATTCGATTAAAGAAGTCCGATTTTAAATAAATTGACATTGTTATATAACTTAAAATCATCATTACAGTTGATAAGTTTTATCATCGCACAAGCAGAAAGACTCGACCTAAAATCAACTGTTTTAAAGGAAGAGCGCGTTTAAAATGAATGTTTCTTATTATAGCATAACTGAACCATGATGTTTGACTTTTGTACGTTTAATTTTACTTCAAGTGATTCTGTAAAATATTTTCATAATTAATCTCTTTGATAAGACAGGGGCGCGTTCGAAATAAATGGGAAGCATGATACTTTACTTTTGCATTTCAAACTTCAAGTCGATCCATTATTTAACATTAATTTTATAAAACAAACAGGTCCTATAGAGTAAAATGTAAGCTACAAGATGTTTTTGACTGTCACTGCGAGGAGGCATGTGAAGCTTCCTCTCTGTGCACTAAATCAACCGATTGGATTCGTTTTGCCGAGTTTAATGAAAATAATAGTATAAGAGGGTGGAACATTTATTGATGCTCATTCAATCACAGACAACGACGGGTTTCCGTGCTAGTATATATATATACGTTTTATTTTTTATTGCCGTATCTTTCTGTTAAGTTACATTATTGTTTCGGCTACACGATCGTTTTTTGGCCGTCATGTAGCTTCCTCAGACTTTTACAGAATGTTCGTTTATGGTGGAATGAAGGGTGAATGGTGTCAGGGGAGGGGTGCGAGAGAAAAGCGGAAAAAGAGCAAAGGGGGAGAGGTGGGAGGGGGTGCTTGGTATGTCGGTAATGTTTTAGTTTTGGAGTTTAAGGATATTAGGTTGTTCTGGGGGTCTGGGAACTTCATCTCTGATTTGGCTGAGGGCATATGGATACATGGAGGGAGGAGGGAGATATGTAGTAGTAGGAGGAGGGGGTTACTTTAAATTTCGAGTCCTAAGGTTTAAGTTGTTGGCGCCTCGTTGGTGAGATGATTTCTTGATAAGTATGTCTTGATCTGTTGGGTGTTCGCTTAGGTTTGGAGGAGGGGGGGCTATGATTCGGTTTATCTATTTGATTTTTATTTGTTGTTAAGTACTTGGAGAGGGTTAGCTTGCGGCCGTACGCGCGAGCACACACATGCCTATATACACACACATATACTTAAAGAAACACTCATCTGTACACATACATCTCCATCTAGGCATGTAAACACATGCACATATGCGTACGTGCATGCATATACACCCACACTGCTCTCGTTGACCCCAAATTTTCCTTAAGGTGTTAAATTGAGTATGTACTCGTAAGCATGGATGCGCACATATACAGATACCCGCACATCGACACCCATATACCCATGCAGGCGTATACATGGGCCTATATGCATATATTGATTCAGACATACTTGCATCCTCACGCATATATGCAAACACACGCGCACATACAGATACTTATATTCGTGGACACATACATCGATATATAGACAGCTGCACGCTCCTACATACGTATGTGGACAGCAGGTAGCGGGCACATATACTCTCATATATACGCACATATACATAGGTACGTACACATATACACCGTTACCCCCACGTACATACGGACACACACATGGATGCACACATGCATATATACAAATACACGCATACCCAGATATATAGACAGTTATTGGTATAGACATATTCGTCTACATAGATGTAAATCTAAGTTCATTCGTGGGTATATAGACGTAATACTTTCGTTAAATGTAGACATGATTACACATAGATATGAGCATAAACTCATTCCCAGGCTCGTATGCGTAATATTTTCATTAGTGGAGGTTTTTAATGGTTTCATGTGGGTGCACACGGGAGCGCCGACGTACACCTCCGCATACATATACATTTTCTCTCGCACCCCTCCTCTGACACTATTTACCCTTTCATTCTACCATAAACGAACATTTCTGTAAAAGTCTGAGGAAGCTACATGACGGCCAAAGATCGGTTGTGTAGCCAAAATATTAATGTAACTTAACAGAAAAATACGGTAATCTATATATATATAAAAGCGAAAATGTATGTGTGTATGTATATACGCTTTTCCTCGATGTCCACGAAAGGCCTCTTTCAAAGAAGCGCTTGCTCGGTTCACAACTTCTTAAAACTGTTTATATCATCTATAAATTGTAATATCTCAGAGTTATCCACGGTGCTCGCGTGTCTATTTAATTTTATTGACTTTCAAATGTTAATTATTCCACATTTCCAGCATCGGCAAGCGTTACATTCGGTTTTCAGTATAAAAAAAGCGAAACTCGACTCTAATAACAGGCCGCAAGCCAGTTGTCTCAAGAGAGCTAAGTAACGTTTGTTGACTTCGTCATATCAGACTGTAGCTTTCATTTCGCTCCTCCTAATAAACAGGGAGCTGGTTTTTAAAAACAAACAAACCGATTTATTCACCTCATTCAAAACTGTCCCGCACAAAATCGTAACTGCTGAATACCTATCGCCGTCACGTCAATCAAAAACGCGCACCTGCTTTTTTAACACTTTACTATTTTCCAACTGCGCGTTGTGAAAGTTTCGTTTTTTTTCACATACCCCGAAAAACACCCGGGCAACGCCGGGTACCCCTCGCTAGTCTATATATATATAAAAGCGAAAATGTATGTGTGTTTGTTTGTGTGTATGTTTGTGTGTCTGCTAAAAACTTTCGACAGACACAACAAAAATTCACAAATTTGGTCTCATATGAAAGCCCCACCTTCCGGACGACAAATATCGAAAAATTTGCCCAAAGTGACTATCAGAAGTGCGTCAACTGATCGATTTTTTGCAGGGGGGGGCCAAAAAAGTGACATTTTAATGTTAAACATTACATATTTTTAAATCGATTTATAACTGCCCCCAAAAATACGGCCGCCAACTCTTCTACAGAAAGTATACACGCGGCCGTTTATTTTGGGTCAACTTGTATTTAAAACCCGCTGAGTCATGTCCCGTGATCTTGACGTCAGCAAGCTCTAATGGTGGTCTTAATTTACAATTTAAAAATGTTGTTATCGGTAAAAAAAAAATAATTAAAGCTAAACTATGAACTTCTACGCTATGGCAACGTTACCAAAGTTATTACCACATTCAAAATAGGTAGATACGATAGTTAAACGAAAAATAACAAGACAAACACGTGAAGTAAAAAAAAATACGTTTACAAAAATATTAACGAACGAAGTTTTTAAAAATAAAAACAGCCAGACGCCATTTTCCAGTCTTTAGAGTAAGGAAGACGAAGACGCAAACAGAGAGAGAGAGAGAGAGAGAGAGTGAGAGAGAGACGCAAACAGAGAGAGAGAGAGATGTCTAGACAGAAAACGAGAAAAACGTTAACTTTTTCACCCCGAAATCGACATGGGGGAGGGTCAACAACGCATGCGTCAGATGACGTCATGACGTCGTGACCTGATTTACTTTAAATAGTTGATAAACCAAACAAACTTTAAAGACGTCGCTTTAGCTCAGGTAGTTAAGGCCTTGGTTCACTATCTAAACGTTTTGGGTTCGAATCGTGGTGTGAGATGTTTTTTTGTTTGTTTTTTTTTTTTCGATTTTTTTAATTTAAATATTGAACCCTGTATTATTTAAGCCATTTTTCACGTAACGTTCGTTCATTTTTATGTTTTAATCGTTCGTTTGCCTTACGTTATTTTTTTGTGTTTTACCCCCCCCCGCTTAATTAAAACGTTGTTTTCTTTTCTTATTTCGCTTATAACAATGCTTACATCGTCATCGTCGTCGTCGTAACGCTCGACGACTTTCAAACATCTTTCACTTCTGGCTGGCCGATTTTATTTTCAAACTTCGCCTCAGGGGTTCGGCTTCGATCATACCCTCCCCCCCCGGGCTTCTTTTTTATTTAACACCACACACCCCTACAAACACCCGGGCAACGCCGGGTACCCCTCGCTAGTAAAAAATAAAACGCATATTTGCTCTACAACAGTATTGAGCACTTTCTTCAGTTTTTATTAATTACCATTTCTACTAACTATATATATATATGTATATATATGCATATATATACACATATATATGCATATGTATGCATATATATATATAATTATATATGTATAAGGAGTGAAAAAATACCAGCGGTGGTTGACGTTATGTTTTAAGAAAAATAGAAAAACCGAATGAAATTATTAAAAAATCAACGTTTCGTCCTTATTTCAGAGGAAATCTTCAGGATAATTGGAATAAAAATGTAAGAAAAGAAAAAGTCATAGATAGTGCGAAAAAGACAGTTTTTGAATCCTACCCATGTCGGGAAGGCCTTTTATATAATATGGTATACGCACACATATTTGTCCTTCCCGACATGAGTAGGATTCAAAAACTGTCTTTATCGCACGATCTATGACTTTTTCTTTTCTTACATTTTTATTTCAATTATCCTGAAGATGTCCTCTGAAATAAGGACGAAACGTTGATTTTTTAATAATTTCATTCGGTTTTTCTATTTTTCTTAAAACATAATTATATATATATATATAAATGTATATATATATATATATAGATATTGTTTTTCTAAATTGAGTACTTTGTCCTTTTCTGCTATACTAAAAACACAACGTTGTATGTGCGTATAAGTATAAAAAAAATTATTTCTTCCTATTGAATAATGTTTTTATACGATAGATGACTTATGCATACAAATATACTTTGAGTGAAATGTCCGGATCCTGAGTATATTTCGTTTATTTATTCCTAAATGTCCAACAATGTCAGCCAGAATGACAATAGACCCATCAAAGGTTCGCGAAGCGCTAACATCTGCTTTGGACATTTATTCATTCAAGTTTCTTTAACTTCGTCAGACGCCTTCCTTCGTTCCCTTTCCCTCTTCCCCCATCTATCTATCTATCTATCTATCTATCTCTCGCTATTTCCATCTCTCTCTCTCTCTCTCTCTCTCTCTTCGAAGTACTTCATGATATCCGTGTGCACATATGATTGTCTCCCCTTTCAGAACAGGCCTTATTTACAGCATTAAAATAGACTTCATGATCTCGCCTCGTTTTAGAAGAAGATCGCGGTCTTCAACTGAACAAAAAGTGGCCATGGGATACTGGCGTCGACCATCTATCTGGCGTCTGTATCTGTCTTCTCTTGCATATATTACAATTTCACTAAAGATTTTACCAAACCTTCACGTGGTCCTTCTGATGAGTATTTTACTTTTAAAAAATGAATTAAGGTTACTAATATAAAGAAGAAAATTTGTATATGGGGCGTTCGGCCTTGCTCAATCAAAGCATAAGCTTAAATATATTTTAATTCATGGTGATTTTATATTAATTACTACAGAGCCAATTATATATATATATATATATATATATATATATATATATATATATATATATATATATATATATATATATACATTACTAACTTTAAAAGTAAAAAAAAAATGATTTGGGTGCCATCAGTAGATATTTAGCGATCTAGCCGCCTTCCCCACCATTGAATCTATAGACAGATAAATAAATTTAACCACTTTTAGCTATGAATCAATTTGCGCATGCGCTAAAGGTGATAGAAATAGGTTGGCAATTCGAAATGAACATTTTGCATTTCAACTTGCTGACATACTCTTTACACATTATTCACCCACCTAAACAAAGATTTTACCGTTATAAACAATCCTCGGTTAATAAGTCCCATTTTCAGTTAATTTCAGCGTTATGTGACTAGTTGTTTATCGATTAAATATTTTCTACACAGACACACACATATGCATACATTTATTGTGTTAGTTATATAGAAAAAGACATGATGTATAATCTCATTAGATATATAATATACATATATAGATATATTTCTCTATAATACTTTTTAATAAAACAACAAAAAATAATTTATTTCCTTTTTTTTTTTTAATTTAAATATTTAAGAATTCAGTTCATGGTTAAAATTATACATTCCGCAGATAGTTTATTGCTAAAAATGTGTAGTAGAATTAATCTCCGGAGACTTTCAATAAATGGCCCGGTTGCTTTCATCAATAACTCATCCGGTAGCATCGAGAAGATATTCATTCTGCGTATATCTCAACAATCATTCAACAAACACTCCGCGGAAGTATCTTCAGAACACTAATATGCATCGGTCATTTAACACGAATATACCGCTGACAAAAGCGTTCTAATATTTTTATGTGTTTTCTGTATACCACGCAAGTTCACATTCTTACGTCATAACTGATTAAATACAAGCCTTGATTTTGTTGTAAGTAATATTTCAAGAGTCGAGGCTTCAGCATATCAAACGGTTCTTTCTAAGATGGAAATCAATTTTTGCATCCATTTCACATGGCTAACTCATCTTCTACTCAGATACACAATTATGCCAACCATACGTAATGTCTTGCTGTACAAATGTAGATGGATCAAAGCTATACATGGTGCAACGGTTTATTTTTAATTCATGTTAACGCCTAAAGCACTGCACCTCCGTTGAAAACCCATAAGATGTTTATGTTTCTTTAAAAGTGTGCAAAAAAAACTATAAAAATAACGATAATTTGCGTACAGGAATGATCTAATTAGTTAATTCGTAACTTTAGGGCATTAAAGTCAAATAAATAACTACGAAACATTATATATATGTGTGTGTGTGCGCTCGCGCGTGTGTGTGTGTGCGTGTGCGTGTGTGTGCGTGTGCGCGCGCGTGTGTGTATGTGCGTGTGTGTGTGTGTATGTGCGCGTGCGTGTGTGTGCAAACGTGTTTCAGCCGTAATTTCTTTCGCAATTCAACATTGCTAGGCCACCGTCGATAAATGACAGTTGAAATATTTATGCACACATGTTGCCAAGACAGTTTGTATGAACGAAAGAAAAATATTAAATAATACAGCTTGTATGCAGTGTTTATATAGATGGTATAAATGAAAGAAAGTTAATTAATAATACAGCAAGATTTGTTATTGAGCACTATTTAAATATTGGAGTGTCATTGGAATTACATCGAGGAAAGTACAGGGATATAATCATATATATCTATATCTATATCTATCCATATATATCATAGCGAGTATGGTGCGCGTGCGAGAAAATCGCCAATCGTTGGATAGCTGACTAGCTAATATATTAGCAGAAGAACATATGCAAATTAAGCTAGTGTGAATGATGTCACGGGAAAGAGGAGAGAAAAGACAGGAATAAGGACAACATGTGGTCCAGCAAAAAAAGCGATCGGACGATTTTGGACTCGAATGCGGCGTGAGAGAAATAGCGGAAAAGCAGACGACGAAACAGACACGTGCATGAAAGGATGTTTTGACAGACATCTTCGATACGTGAGAGATATTTGGAAGCACGGTGAAATGCGTTGCTAGAAATTACTAGAATAAATGTATTTTGTATTCACCAAAAAATGCTGAGTTGTATTTTTTTCTGTCCGTCCTTTTTTGTTGGTTCCTGCGACGGTACCAGACAACGTGGAGGTGCGAGTTGATGAAACAACTGTGACATCTATCTATCTATCTATCTATCTGTCTGTTTGTCTATCTTACTATATATATATATATATATATATATAAATCTTCCAAAATCCCCCCAGCTTTGACAGTCGTTTAAATTTCTTTTTTCTACGTACATCTTATCTTTCTTATAATAATATTATTTGAACTCATTCCCTTTTCCTTTACCTATTTGTGCCTTTTGGATTACTTTGGACAATCTTCCTATTACGCGATTCCCTTGGATTTTACTTGTGGAAATAGAAATTTAACCAACTTTTTTTGGATTTTTGGATTTTACCGTTATTGGATATTTTACCCTTCATCAGACTATCCATTCACGTGAAACCACCTTTTTTCACCATATTCCCTCTGGTTCACTATTTGCTACCAAGTAAAATCTATGACTTACTTGTAGTTTCATTAAATACTTTTGCAAGCAAAATCCGATCCCGCATTTTGCTAAATCCTACTCTCTGATTAGAAGAAAAGTATTTCTTTGAAACTCCGCGGATTAAGGACTATCCACTCCCTTTTTAAAAGTAAATATGTGTTTAACTCTTTTTTCAAAGTGTTTTTAACATGTTTTATTAATTACTTGTTCTTATATATATATATATATATATATATATATATATATATATATATATATATAGCGGAAAAAGAATTCTTTTAAACCGTAGATGCCTTTCGCCATCCTCATCAGTGGCAAATGATGGCATTTTCAAACTTTTTTTAAAAATGAAAATATGGGGGATAAATTAGAATTAATCGTGAATATAGGAAGGATTCATTTAAAATTATAATAAAATATATGTACAGTAAAACGGTGGGGGGAAGGAAAAAAATAAAATGAATTTACGTGTATACATACATACATATATATATATATATATATATATATATATATAATGAATATTATTTAAAAATATATATTTATTAAACTATCACGAATGGGGAACGATAATCCATGTATAAATATACGGGGTGAAAAAAAAGTGAATGTGGAAACATCTAAAATATCTCTGCAATTTGCCAAACAGATCCAGGGTGTTCACAAACCGTTTCTGCCTGCAGAGAGAGGGTTTAAGGCGTGCAATAGAGACGGATCCGAGAGTTTTCAAATGACTGCTCGATCGGCCTCGAAATAAAATTGAAAAAAAGTCGTACTTATAAGCCTGCCCACATTTTGGCTTATCCAATAAATGATTTCCAATAGTGGAATCCAAATTATTGTGGGTGGGGTTGAGGATAATTTTGTTTTTATTTTTATTTTTATTTCGAAAACCTGAAGGAACATGTTGTTCAATTCTTGTTTCAAAATGGACAACATGGTTCGGCCGACATAGACAGCATCACACTGACATTGGAATTTGTATATAATATTGCTAAGTTTAATGCAAAGCAAACCGTCCTTCTTGAAAGAAGAAAATGCATGTTTCGTATTAAAGACAACTCTAGATAAAACAGATGGAAAACAGTTGCTAATAGTCTGTTTAAGCTTATTAATGAGTGGGACACATTTTTCACGAACCCACGGCAATTTAAGATAAACAGGACACTTTGAAGGGGCAAAGGTTACATCTTTATTAAATTGATTGATTTTGAATTTGATACATTTATCAATCAAGAATTCTGGGTAACCATTATCGATTAGAGTTTCCTTAATTTTAGCAATTTCAGTATCTAGTCTACAGGGGGAACAAATAATCAAGGCCCTATGTAGCAACGTATAAATTAACGTTAACTTAGTGGTTTTAGGAGTAAAATAACACCATTTAGAATATAGACCGGTAAAGGTAGGTTTTCTATATATAGAAGTAAGAAAACCTCCTCTGGAACTTTCAATCAACACGTCGGGAAACGGAAGAGAGCTGGCCTTTCCTATCTCTATAGTAAAAGATAAAGAATGGTGTAAGGCATTGAGACGTTTAACAAAATCTAAACATCCCGAGAAGGAAAAGCCGCAAACGTATCATCCACAAAACGAAAATATAAGGCAGGGGTGCTATGTGGTGAATTGAAAAGTTTTAATTCGAAAAACTCAACGAAAATGTCGGCAAGAATGGGAGTTAAGGGGCTGCCATCAATTTGTTGGTACATCACGTTATCGAAACTAAACTCGACGGATTTTGTGCAGAGAGAAAGTAGTTCTATAAAATACTTTTCCGGTAAAAAAGGAGGAATAAGTTCACTACGATAGAGCGCATCGCAGCAAATAGTAATAGTCTCATTGATAGGCACGTTAGTAAATAAACTAGAGATATCAAATGAGCAAAATAAAGCATTGTTTTGATTGGGAGTATTATCTCTAATGATTCGGAAAAAGTAAACGAATCAGAAATTCAGAAAGTAGAATAGAATGCACGGACAGGTGAAAGTAGCTCAGTGAGCATTTAGGCAAGGACATGTTGAGCAGATCCAACCATGGATAAAATCGGTCTACAGGGAATATTATCTTTATGGATTTTAGAGAGACCATAGAGTCGGGGTCTCAAAGATCCAGCGGATCGATTTTTCTGATAGATCTCTTTAGAGAGATAATTCTTACTGAATTCGAAATGATGTTTTCTCAGTTAAAACATCACACACCCCTTTCCTCAGATACTCTTACAGCTATGAAAGCTAATGTATCTAGTATCGCACATTCGTACAGCATTACAGTTAATTGAATCGAGGAATTTTGTTTGGAAAAAATCTCATTTTTCTACTGTTCTTAATTTAAAGAAAAATAAAGACATTTATATTTCCAGACCTGATAAAGGTGTTGGCGAAGTCGTCCTGAACCGAACTGATTATATTAGTAAAATCTTAAATATTTTAGATGATACTGCTAAATTTCTTAAACTCGGTCCGGTCAACACATGCGATAATACTTTAAATATTGATAATAAATTGCAAAAACGCTTGCACTTCTTATTAGAAAACAATTATCTCTCTAAAGAGATCTATTAGAAACTTCGACCCTCTGGCCCCTGATGAGGATGGCGAAAGACGTCTAGGGATTAAATAATTCTTTTTCCCGCTATTTGTAAATTTTGTACCACAAACAAACTCTTATAAAAATATATACCGGGAACTATGTGTGGGCTACGCGAGATTAATGTCAGGGGGTGTGAGTTCCGTTATAGAAGCGTTGATTTAATTTGCGTAAAAGAAAATACGCATCAATTGCGCTTGAACGTCAAATTACAACGCAATATTACAAAAATAGACAAATATTTTACTTGTTTGAAATTTAATATATTTCGGAGTAAAGCTACAACCGCTTAGAGACAACGAGCTGATCTTTCCACAACTTCACAACAAAGAAAGAAGGAAAAAATAGAAGAAAAAAAAAGAAAAAAAAGAAAAAAATACTGAGGATGGAGTTTGAGATTCCGAAATACATCTTTATTTTTAAAAATGTGCGTTGAGAGAATTGCCATTTTTTATATATCTTTCATGTTCTGCATGTCTTTCTCAAACTACGTTGGGTTTCTCCTCCATATATTTGACGGCAGCAATTGCAGGGGATGGTATATATTCTGACGTTAGATGTGGTGGTTCTGGAAATATGCTTTGTGAGCTACAATATATGAGCTATAGTTAATGATGTGTTTTACTATTCGTATTCCTAATCTGTTCATTACAAATTATAGTGTAATGCAGTTGGCATGGGTGAGTACGAGAGGATGCCTATTTAATAAGGAAGTATTGGGTGTGTTATATTACTGCTTATTTATATTGGACAATATTTTTATGGCCATTTCCTTCGCATTTAATATAAAATAAGTAGGCTATTTTAAATGCTTTTAATGGCTTTGTAATTTACATTTCAAATAATAAAATGCACAATCTATCAGCATTTTCGGAATGGTTATTTTCCGTGTTTAATTTTTTCCTTTCATTTCTGAATATACATTTCTTCAGAATTCTAATATAAACAAATAGATATAAAACGGCAGAGAAAAAAACATGTTCGTTTTTAGCGCCTCAAATTTTAAAACAATTATTTTGATTTTGTTTTTATTGCAAGTTGTAATCGTTTTCAAACAAATAATGCAAAACAAATATGTTTGCTAATGTAAAAAAAATTAAAAAAAAAACAAACCACTTACTCAATTTCATAGATTATTTCCGTATACCCATTATTTCATCGCCATTTATAACATATACTGACCCACCTAGTTACGGGTAATCTAGAATATGCATATATATATATATATATATATATATATATATATATATATATATATATATATATATATATATATTTACACACATATATATTATACATATATATCTATAGATGTATATTTATTTATATATATATATATTTATATATTTATGTATATATTTATATATATATGGATATATATATATACATATTTATACGTATACCTTTATTTATATATATATATATATATTTAAAGAAATATATATATATATATATATATATATATGTTTATATATATGCTTATATACATTTATTTAAACATATATATTTATATATATATATATATATATATATATATATATATATATATATATTAATTACACACACATATGTATATATTCAAGCACATCTGATTGAACACGACAGAGTTATTTTTTTTCCGATTTTTCTGGGTATCTTTTCGATTCGCCGAGCGGTCTTTTTTCTTTCAATCAGCGCGTTGTACAGAATGGCACCTAAAAGTTGTTGTTCAGCCATATTCTACTCAACCGCTTTCTATGGGCGCGTCCTATTACTATCAGGAGCGGTTGTTGTTATCGGTTTCTTTGTCTTTTCCTTTAAGTTTTAGTGTAATTTAAGTTGTTTTGTTTTGTTTTGTTAAAGGTGGGGGCTGGATGGTTAGGGGGGAATTTTTTTTTTGTTTTAATTTTAATTTTCCTGTTTTGTAGTTTATTTAGTATGTTGTTAGTTATTAAATACTGTTAATATTTGTTCCGGTATTAAATGAGATCCGGTTAAAAAGAAGCTGTAGTTTTTTGATAAGTATGGCTTTTAGTAATTTTTGTGCTATTGTTAAGATATCGAATTTTAGTATTGTTCGTTAAGAGATTTCTAATGTCGGACGACTGTAAATTTTTATCATGTGATATAGGTGTTGTTTCATTGCGATATTGTCAGCGAAATGATAAGTTAGTCGTCAGGAGAGTGTTGTTGTTGTGGGTCCTAGGTATGAGTTTCTAGAGTGGGTTCGGAGACATTTCCCGAAGGGGAAAAAATTCATACACTACATTAGTTTGGTTTAGTGTGCTGTTTGTATTACACACACACACACACACACACACACACACACACACACACACACAGAAACAAATATATATATATATATATATATATATATATATATATATATATATATATATATTTGTTTGTTTTTTTTATGTATGGATATTAAAAACCAAGAGTCGGAGTAATGGATAGAGAGGGGGGAGGAGGAAGCGAACGAAACGAAGAGAAAGGTGTGGGAGAGAAAAAGTATATTTAAATAAATTAAAATTAGAAATTAGAATTAAAAACGAGAGATGGAAAGAAAATATCAAGATATAAAATAAAAAATGAAAAAAGGGAATATCTGACAAAATAAGAAGTTGAGAAAGAAAAGATAAAATAAGAGAAGTATATAGTTTCTGCATGTCATAAAAAGCGCTGAAAGGGAAAACAAGTGCGGTAAGCGCTAGTCACTAAAATCATAATGAGTTAAAGTGTCTACAAAACTCGGCGGCGGTGGGATATGTTTATCCCGTCTATAGAAAAAAATCTTGTAATTATTTAAGCAAATACTCCTGAGGCTTAAATAACAAAACATATTTAGCTCTACAACGTATCGAGCACTTTTCCCCTGTTTTTTTACCAATTATACGTCTTTATATATATAAAATATTATTTATTAATTATTAATTAATAATTACTACATGCATAAAAGTAAGTCATCTCTCTCTCTCTCTCTCTCTCTCTCTCTATATATATATATATATATATATATATATATATATATATATATATATATAAAAGCTGACTCTCTTTGATGGACATACAAGCACTGCAATGAATTTTAAAGTAAAAAATATTTTTCGCTTATCTTACCCTACTTGACAACTTTTTCTAATGTGATTGGTTAACAAAGCCGACCACAAACTTTTAATTTTGCTTTCATAATGTAATAAAAGTGACGAATTATTCTTAGAACATTTGGGTTACGATAATAAACCAACAGTGCATTTTACTTTATTAACTTCATTTAAAATGGTTTGGTACGAGGCAACATTTTGCTTAAGAGTTATGTCGTGAGTTTGCATTAGGGAAACTATCATCTCAACTGTTCTATTACAAAAAACCATATTAAGATTTTGATAGATTAATATTTTCTACGTGATTCTCGTAGTATTTGCTAGGGACTTCTACCCAGTCATGATTGACGAAACAAGAAACTACTACCCTCGTGGAGTAAATAAAGGGTTCCGTTTGAAATTCCTAGCAGATTCCCGAGTTCAACGAAACGGATTCTCAGTCAGACAAAATACACTTGAAAAAAATCAAAATTACATCGTTTGAAACGTCGTGTAAATATCATTCAAGATGAGAACAGTATTCTGAAGAATCTAAATAATATGAATAATTCATCGGCATCTCAAAAAGTTAGAACTGTGTTTTTTATCTTCCAAAATGTTACACATAATCTTATATTCCACGTCCAGTAATGCTATTCGACGAGAATTAACATAATAATGTCTACAACATCAGCCCTTGTCTAATATCACCATTAATGCATATTTCCAACTCTGGTATTCGCCCGAAACCAACCATCCATTTCTATTATTTAAGATGCGTATATCTGTCTGGATTTTTTTTTTTTTTTTCATTTTTCATTGGTGCCAATTGTATAGACACAAACTGATTTTCTACGAGAAATTTTGTATTGAGAAGCACATTAAAATGATTACTCTATTTGGAGTAAATACTTTCATCGTCAGGTGACTATTGGGATATGAGAGCTGGTTACACCATAATCCTCAATTAGCAGATGGCATCGATCTTTTGTGTTATTTGTAGTCATCTGGCGGACCAGACCCCATTTACCACATTTTAAAGCAGCTATTTCCATCCATTCGAACATTATTCAATCCTTGAGTGTGTTGCATTTTAAGACTTCGGTCAGCCAATACACACATGATATAAACATTTATGTTCTTTAATTGCAGATTTTGCAACCATCGGTTATTTTGTATTAGATTGGTTTGGCAATTCATCATGAAAAGACTGACATCCAAGCAGTATTTTCTAATTGCAAATGAAACGATCAATTTTCTAAGATCAATTTGAGAAACAAACATTATCACGAAACCTGTCATCTGGTCATCTCATTCCTGCGATTTAACGCCATCAGTTTATTTTCATTTTGGGTATATATTGATAAACCAAATAAAATAGAGCACTGGGAAATCAACATTTTACGTTTTATTGCTGAAATACAACCTAATTTAATGCATAGATTTCGTAAAAAATTGACCTTTAGGGTACGCTACTCACGCGCAAGCCGTGGAACGATGTGGCCGAAATTGTATCTCTACTATTTTATGAAAATAAAATTGTTTGTTCGTGTGTCAGTTCGTTCTCGATTAACTCGGAAAGTGCTCGGACATTTTTTAAAAATTTCACACGAAGTCACTTGATATGTCTGAAATTATTCATATGTAGGTTTTATTGAATGCCTCTAATAAGTGTGGAAAATCGATAATCGAAAAAACCCGATTAAAGAAAAAATCCGATTTTTACAAATTTATATAAACTAACATCACAAATGCATTCGAAAATTTTGATTACCACAAAAGCAGAAGGGTCCAGTCTATAAAATAAACAGTATGTTCTTTTATAAGACATAGGTGCGTTCGAAATGAGGGTTTCTTATAAAAGTACAGTTGAACTATCCCACCATTTCTCCAGAGACATTGGCAACAGATACTTGACTTTTGTAAACTTTAATTAAGGTGATTATGTAAAACTAATTTCATAAGACCAATAGTTGGTTATTTGATAAGACAAAGGTGCGTTCGAGATAAATGTTTCTATTTAGAGCACAACTGAACCATGATACTTGAGTTTTGCATTTTACCTTTAAGTGAAACTATTCTTTATAAATAATTTGTTGAAATCAACATTAGATTCTCTACAATGTAATGTAGACTATAATATGCTGTGGACTAAGTCACTGCGGGTAGGTATGTGAAGCTTTTTCCCGGTACAATGCGGGATAGTTCCTAACAAGAGTAGGTAGGCAATCAATTTGATTAAAAATATTGATGATTTTACCGATTCTAATGTCAATAAAAGTATTGGAGGGTGGAACATTTGGAGATCCTCATTCGATCCTAAACAACATCGACTCTATCTGCTAGGTTTAATTATGAATGTCAAAAATTAATCTTCGAAATACACAACTTATGTGCATAAAATAGATATTTTAATTTTAATTTCCAATTCATCTCCTCTGAAAAAATTCAAGATTAAAACAAAAATTAAAATTGCCTCAGTCTCGAAGGATGCCTTAATGGATTACCAAATTGAACAGATCATATATTGTCTTCTTACCTAAAAAATCACAAAAGTTAACTTGTAAGTTAATCAGAGTTTTTCTGCGTTTGTTCATGATCATGTCTATTCGTATCTCTCCGTCGATTAAGCTAGGCGCAGTCCTACTAGACAACCTAGCTTTCAGTCCAATCTTACATCTTTCTTTTTCCCCTCATCTCTCGCTTTCTCTCTCTCTCTCTCTCTCTCTCTCTCTCATATATATATATATATATATATATATATATATATATATATATATATATATATATATATATAATATATATATATATCCAGTATAGCCAAATAAATTACCGTAAGTAGCTACAATAAAATTATTTTTTCAGTCTTAAAAGACATTGCCAGGCGACAAAAGAGTTCTTGTCGTCTGACGATGTCTTTTAAGTCTGAAACAGTAAATTTATTATAGTGTCCAATGGTTGTTTTATTTACCTAAATTGAATAAAAAAAAATATCTTTCTCTTTTTTAATTGAGCACTACCGCCAATTTCCTTGTAATTCACTGGTTGTTCATCTGGATATATATATATATATATATATATATATATATATATATATATATATATATATATATATATATATATATATATATATATATATATATATATATATGGGAGTGGATTGATTGATCACTTTATCTATTTATTTTATATGGGTTTTTGCAATTATGTCAGTCAATTTATTTTCAATCTATGTATCGGTGTCTTTATATATCTGCTCCTCCTTCCCTCTCTGTCTCCCTCATTCTCTCTATCTCTCTCTCTCTCTATACATACATATATATATATATATATATATATATATATATATATCGATTGATCTATCTATCTCCGTTTATTGTTCATAAATGGATCATTGCAATTATACGACACTGTTTCATTCAAACCTATCTTTCGGTCTATTTTTGCATGTTTCTTTTTTGTCCTCCTTTCTCTCAACCTCCTTATCGATTGCTCAATGTATTTATCGCTTTTTATGGTTCATGTGCGGCTTCTGCAATTATATCAGTTCATTGTTTGTGTCAGAATAACTACAGACGATAGAAACTGCGCCTACCATGATCTGTCAGTCGAATGTCAGTACAAATCATTTGACTAATATAAAAGACAGAATTAATAAATCCTTCAGAAACGAATCAATCTTTTTTACGACCAAAGCATTTCATATGCTAAATTGCATTGTTTTTTTATTTTTGTTTTTGTAATTTCGGTTTATTTTAAGAGGACTTTGCCGTGACCTACTCACTATTTCAATTAGCCACATTGAAAAGAAATGCACTCAGAACATTCTATATCCAAAGGTCATTACTGTGATTTTATCACTTTATTAAACATGTAAAACTACGTGTACGATACGCCATATAGTTTATTGTACCTTCAAATGGATCCATCAAATTAAATACACTCACACACTGATACACTAAAACAGAAACCCGACATTGTCCGGGAATGAAAGTAACAACCTATATATATATATATATATATATATATATATATATATATATATATATATATACATACTAGCAGGATGCCCGGAATTGCTCGGTCGAAAAATACTCTTACATATGACACACCTGTGGAACTCTGTTCCGTCTGCCTGCTTCCCACCGGACTACAACTTGGATGTGTTCAAGTCCAATGTTAACAAATTCCTAATGAACCGCCCCCTTAAGTAAACACTTCATCAAATCTCCACACTAACGTAATGTACTTGCAATAACCTTTATCCCTGAGTGGCTTCCGGGCCTTGATAAGTGGTGATCACTGTGTAAAAAAAACAAAAAAAAACATTTTCATTAATGCTGATTTCGTATTTATTATTATATTATATTGGACCTAATATATAGTAAAATGTTTTTAAAAATTACCACCACCGAGAATCAAAACCGAATCGTTTGGATAACGATTTATTTTGTCCTCTCCCGTTAATGACTGTGCTATAAAAACATATTTGCTGCAAGGTTAAAAATTAAAACGTGAACCAGTATCTACCAGTTATTCGTGCATATTCGTAATACTGTCGTTCGACCTTCACCTAGCAAATTTCATTTTTTTTTTTCACACTTTTATACCGATTTTTCCGGGCTAAAACCTAAAAATACAGTTTCACATCGGTTCAAAATATATGAAGTTTCATGTCTATAGACCGAAAACTGTACGAGGATTTTGGTAGGCAAATAAAAAAAAAACTATATATATACATACATATATGCATGTCATAAATATATATGGAAAAAGTTTTGTGTTTACTATAAACCTTTTACGCAAATATTACGCAAGTATGAATCATGTAGAATATCTGCATAAATACAATTACACGTAATAAATACAATTACACGTAATAAATACAATTACACGTAATAGTAAACTAAAGAGGATCATACCATAAGAAAGCTGAAAAAAATAATAATCCTCCCCGACAACATTGCCTCTGAGATGGGTATATATGCTGATGACACTACACTCTATGGCAGACACGACAGGAAGACGAATGAACACATTTCTAAAGAAATGGCAGAAACACTAGAGGAAGACCTCCAATCTGTAGTGGAATGGGGACAAAAGTGGTTGGTCGCGTTCAATGCTGCCAAGACTAAACTAGTTTCATTCAATAATTACAAGAAACCCTCTCTACCACCCATAGCAATGGCCAACGACTCTTTATCTGAGAGTCCATCTTTCAAACTCCTTGGCCTAACGTTCACAGGAAACATGAGTTGGAACAATTACATTGAAGGCATTGCCAGGGCCGCTGCAAGAAAGGTAGGCTCTCTCTACCGTGCTAGAAAACTACTAACACCCGAAAGTATCCTGTACCTCTATAAGGCCACCATTCGCCCATGTATGGAGTATTGCTGCCACATCTGGGCTGGTGCATCTGCTACTAGTCTCTCGCTCGTTGACAAGGTTCAAAAGAGAGTCGCAAACCTGATAGGCCCTGAATTGGCATCTAAGCTTCAGCCTCTGTCCCATCGACGAAATGTTGCATCCCTCTGCCTTTTCTACAAGTATTTTAGTGGTGAATGCTCTGACGAACTGCAATCACTTGTGCCCCCACGACGCGAGCACCCTCGACAAACCCGACAGGCTACTAGATCCCACCCCCACACTGTAGAGGTCCCTAGATGTAAAAGATCTTTTTACTCCAATAGTTTCTTCCCCAGAACCGCAAGACTCTGGAATTCCATTCCAGGTCCCTGCTTACCCAACAGTACTGACGTGCAGAAGTTCAAGTGTAACGTGAACCGACACCTTGCTGCCCAAATCCCTACATAGTACCCCAGTAGTTGTTGCCCCCGATAGTAGCCCCCTACACCAAAGTGGCAATTTGCCTTGTTTGGGGTGAAAATGTAATAAAAAAAAAAATAAATAATTAAAATGGATTAAAAGGTATTAATTAAAACGAATGTTTAAAATAATATGCAAATTAGCTAGATCTTTTGATAGTGACTGCAATTCTACGACCCATGTATAATATATATTTTTTCTTTTAAAATAAATAGAAAAAAGGGTTTTTAATATAGATATCAATACACAAAAAAAGTTATAGGAGTATATATACTAGCAGTTCAGCCCAGCTTTGCTCGGGCCCTATGTACTGTTTACAACTTGTCCTACGGTTGAATACACTTTATGTAAGATTTAAGTAATTTCGTAGAGACCGCAGAGGTCATTTTTTTAACTTTAACCCCAATTTTGACACCTTAACATTTATTATTTTTGTCTCAAATCAGAATAAAATGTTTTAACCATGTCCAAGTTATCTACATTTAAAATTTTAAGTCTTTAGAGCCAAAATTGGCGGAGGAATTTGGTAGAATCTGCAAAAGTTAACTCTTTCAACTTTGACATTTTGGCAGCCAAATATTCGCCCCAAAACAAATTAAAATGCTTGCCGCATGTCTGAATACCCATTATGTATAAATTTCAAATGCTTCGACCTACAATTGGCTGAGTAGTTTGTTAGGCACTGCCAGAGTTAAATCTTTTTGAACTTTGACCCCTTGGCAGCTCAATTTTTTTACCCAAACATATTAAAATCTTGGCCTTTCTCTGAATAGCGTTTTTGTAAAATTTCAAATATTTAGACCAGAAATTGGCTGAGTAATTTGGTAGAGATCACAAAGGTCAGATTTTTCAACTTTGCCCCCAATTTTGACCCCTTTAACATATTTTGCGGTGCAATCAAGTTAAAAAGTTAAAACCATGTCCAAGTAAACTACATTTAAAATTTCAAGTGTTTAGATCCAAAATTGGCGGATGAGTTTGGTAGAGTTTTCTAAGGTCAAATCTTCAAACTTTGACACCTTGACAGACAAATTTCTGGCCGAAAACCGATTAAAAAAGTTTTTTTCCCCAAGTCTTAATAACTCTGATGTCAAATCTCGAGGCTCTAGACTAAAAATTAACAGAGTTATTTGGTAGGGAAATTTACACACACAGACACACGCACAGAGACATTGTTACTTTTATAGATATACTAGCAGTTCAACCCGGCTTTGCTCGGTACGTACTGTTCATAACTTTATGTACATATGTATATATTAAAAAGTGTGCATATGTACGATAATGCCTATCTATATAATAGGCTTCCTAAATTACCATTGAGAAAAGTTAGTAAGGACCGAAGATGTCATTTTATTTTATTTTTTTAACTTCACCCCTTGACAGTTATTGTTTTAGTAGAGCCTTCAAAAGTCAACTCTCTCAATTCTAACCTCTTGGCAGCGAAATTTTCGCCCCAAAACTGATTAAAAAGCTTGCTGCATGTCTGAATAACCTTTATGTAAAATTTCAAATATTTAGACTAAAAATTGGTTGAGTAATTTCGTAGAGACTGGAGAGGTCAGTTATTTTTAACTTTGACCCCAATTATGACCCCATTTATGATCCATTAGCATTTATTGTTTTTGGGCTCAAGTAACCTATATAAAAATTGTTCAGACCCAAATTTTGTGGAGGAGTTCTGTAGCGTTTTCAAAGGTTATATCGTTGAACTTTGATCCCTTAACAACCAAATTTCTGGCCGAAACCCAATTAAAAGATCTTCTCAAATCTTAATATCCCATATGTCAAATTTCGAATCTGTAGACCGAAAATCGACAGAGTTATTTGGTAGGATAATGTACACACAAACACACGTAGACATTTTCACTTTTATAGATGTATAGATAGATATATAACTTTATTATATTATCAGAACACTAAGGAAATGTGGAGTGAGTTTAAGAAAATTCCTCTTTAGGCCATGGCACTTCAAAGCTAAATGATTCTCATCAGAAGATGAGAAATTTCAGAATTATACAAAATAGAAATATATATATATATTAAACATTTTAATAATACTGAACACAATGACGTTATTATTAATTGTTGAGGACGAACCAGTTGTTCCCGATGAAATGATGCAGGAATAGACTAAGAGAAATACATATATTGGGCGTGAGTTTGCGTGTGTGTGTGTGTGTGTGTGTTTGTGGAACACTCTTAATGGTAAATGTTTCAATATGGTCATATTATCCTTCTACTACCTAGAATACAAGTTCTATGTTTTTCGTACATATTATCGATGCTCTTGCGCGTGCAACGACGCTTTTTAAAAATATATGGCTTCATTATTGAAACGGTTGCTAACGAAAACACGAATTTGGATATAGGTTTGAAAAGGTAATATGCATTGAAACAAAATAGATTATACAGAGAACAAACATCGTAAGACGTACATCCAAAATAGTGTACGACGAAAGCGTACAGGCCACATGGAGAGTCGGTACCTCTATGTCTATTTATACACTTCTGAAAAATTCATCCTTTGTGTATGCGTTCCCACAAAATCATATTTCAAGCTCCTTTGTTCTGCAAAAAGTTAGTTAATATATTTTCCATTTTGCGTTGATATTGATTCATGAACTTTTATTCCTCTCGACCATAGCTGTTATGGTGGAGGTAGGTCGAGATTAAACGTCTTAAAATGGCGTTGATCGGCTCTTTTCCTACGTGTAATGTGTATCTACTGTAATCTTAATGACCCTTTTTTATTTGATATTAGTGACATGTGGGAGCATGCATTGTACTTGGTATGATATCGCCAATCTGTTACAGTTTGTTGTAAGACTTGCGTTTCGTTAGTAATGTAATTCATAAGTTTGTGAATGACAATTTCGTTGCACAAGTTCAGTTATTTTGGTATTTCTATGCTTTTACAAAGTCTGGTATAGTCGAACCTTTTTCATATTTATAGTTCCTATTTGTTGCTCGAGTGGATGTTGGTTTTGCTTTTCCTTGAACGCTTCGACCTTTTTTGTTTGCATTTAACCAAAACTTGTCGTGTGGCGCTTTTATTTTCTCTTCACTTTTTAATTGTTGCTTCGTTATTAATTATTAATTTTAATTGTTGCTTCGTTATTAATTATTCATTTTAGAATCCTATGCGTTATTCTTTTTTCTTGTTTTCCTTAACTTTCTGTATCCAATTCATTAAAAATGTCGTTGGTTGTTTTTGATTAACATTAGTTTCGAAAGGAATTAACATGCCACCTCTTTGTTCTTTCGACTTTTTTCAGCTTATACATTTTCTGATTAAAATAACACTTCAGTCCAAATAAGTGTTCAGATTTTTTAGAACGTATGTCTTAAATTTGTTAATATACCCGTTCAAATTTTCTGATAAATATAGTTCTGGAATAAAATAAGTCTAATTGCCAATCACCGTGCTAGCTAACTTTTGTATTTTCTACAAAGTTGATTTCGTAAATTTCTTCAACGTATGTAAATTTACAATTGAAAAGTCTGACCCAGTATTTTACTGTAATTTTATTGTTTTATTACATATATTGATTACGTATTTGCATAAATTTTTGTCTAACTTTCTATTAGATTTCGTCTGATTCCTTCTTTCGCGTTGCGCCTGATTTGGGTAACCAAACTTGTTAGCAAGTTTTATTCCGAAACGGGCAGAAGTTTCCCAGTGTAAGTCTCCTCCTCAGTTACATGATCGTTTTTTAACAATAATTCACTCGTATGGCAAAATGCGGATCGCCGTTTCTTTTTCCTTTTTAAGTAAGTAATTATTTGAATTATCCTGAGAATGTAGCTGGACATATTCGTATTTTTCTTTTTTTAGATGTGTCATGTTGAGATGTGTACTTTACTTTCCTGACGTATGTTTCGTCGCATTCTTTCTTGTTGTTAGGATCGCATCCCACGCTTGTAATCTTTGGACAATACTCCACAAGTTTCTGTAGAATGAGACTGGGTTCGCTTTCAGGTTTCGGTGACACTCTCCGTCTACTTTCAGCATTTTTCTAGAGACTAATCCTTGAACAAAAGTGTGACTAATAGTAATTATGATAGATAGATAGAAATGGAAGTGGTTATCTTTAAAACTACCAATGTTTATACAGGAGTAACACCCAGGAAAACACTTTTACTTAGAAATGTTGGCAACAGCACCTGGTCTTCCTGTAAATACTCGATGTATTTCTAGAAAGAATTTTAACTAGAGAAATATCGGGGAAACAAATACCAATGATAATTATCTGATTTACAAAATATTAATGAATGATGCTCAACAACAACAAAGGTAATAGGATAGCGGCGCGAAACAATCACATTCCAACAATTTTACAAAAGGTGTCATTTTAGAATAGTTTGTGATGTAATAAGTAGGGTTGTGACAACAGCATATTCTTTTATTCCTATGACTCGTGTATATATCCGACATAGTTAAACACACTTACTCAACCGAGAACCACATCCGTCTATATAAAAACATACAAGATTTTAACAGACATATACTCAAGAGTCAAAGCAATGAAAAGAATATGCTGTCGTCATAGTAATAACGCACATTCTCTTACTCTCTTCTAATCTCTTTTTTTTTTTACTCTCTCTATATCTCTTCCTATGTTTTATGATGATCTATCCTCTTCTGTCATTTCATAAACTCCGACTGACACGAGTAATAGTGGTAAAAGAAAGACTTCATCAAATATTTGGATATATCAGGTCTTCTGCGGTAACTTCACCAACGCCGTCTGGTGTATAATTTATGCATTTTGAGATAACTGTTAGGACATAAGCTTGCTTAAATCAATACTGTTGATGGAAAAACGTACAACTTTATCGTGGTGGTGGACTATCAGTAGATTGTTTGATCGTTTAATACGTTTGAACTTCCTTAACGTGCGTAACTTCTACTCTTCATTTGACATCGGGGGTGGCGCAACCGTCGCGTCGATATACACTTCTCCTCAAGCACTAATTACAATGGTTACGCATAGTCATTAGATACTGAAATGCTCTTATGTATAAACAAGACATATTTTACTCTTCTTTTTAATACCATCAATATATAATAAAATCTGCCATATCAATTGATTTGATTTGGTTGGGGGTTTTTTCCGCCATATCAACTTTTCTTGGGTTATTTAATTCTAAAGCCGGTCATTT